>NC_056739.1:740329307-740480062 GCF_019279795.1 Protopterus annectens
CCTGATGGGCTACGAACCCCTATACAGGTGATTTCACCTCTCCTTTCTAAATTAAATATAATAGCTCAAAGGCCACTCTACCATAGAACAGAGAAAACTATTAAATATGCAGTTCAAAACCATAACTCTTCTGCACCCAAAGGTAATCCACCCAGCAAAAATTAGCAACAATCATCAAGCAAGCATATATTTCATGAACTCATGCACCACAGCATTCTCTTAAAGGCATGTACTTTGCTGTTATTACATCAAAAGACAGTGTCCACTAGTGTCCACTCAACTGTACACTTGCAACAATTCACAGTTCAATGTTTCAAAGAAACTTCAGTCATTCATAATAGGACATGAACCTTATTAACAGACACACATACATATACACATAAATATGTACATATACACACACATACAAAATGTAAGCACGACTTCATTTAAATAAAAAAGAATATTCAGCTTGCCAAATTCCCTGCAATGAGTTATGCAAATCACTAGACTCACCTTTCCACGGTCCTGGTTCATGAAATAGCAACTCAGCTTTAGCAGACCACTATTCCCCCACATACCACCTCTCCTGAGGGCACAGTCTCCCTTGGATTCACCTTGCCAAAATGCACGGTCTTGTACTTACTAATTACTTCACAATGTATTCCATCACCCTGTTCAGGGCTTTTTAGAACCCCCAATCCATAACGATGGTCTCCATTTAACTATTAAATGCACACAATCCTGTTGTACTGCTTATATGACAGTGATGTCCTACAGTCACTGAACAGCAACCGTGACTTTTACAGAATTCCACTGAGTTCCAGCTTAGAGAAGACATTCTCCCTCTGGGTGTCACTCCAACTCCTTACACCACATTGAGCTATGCACAAAACAGGACATACATGAACTGGGACATTTAGATACATGGGGCCAGCTCAGAATGTGCAGTTCTTGTGGTTTGGGATGACTCTTTCTTATCCACTCACCAATTTATGGCAATGTTTAAGAAAGCAAGAGACAACTTGACATCTTATTCCTTTAGGTTCAGACTAGCATCATAAGACACCAAAGAATGAAAGAATGCAATTAGACAGTGGGAAATGACAGATAATACAGATATGCCAAGTCCTACTTGCTCTAATCAATGTGTTTTTTTTTTTTTTTTGCAGATGTCAAGTTTGGAACACTGGAGATCTGGATAACTGGATATTAGTTTATGATGTGAACTGTAAGCTTTCAAAGTAGAGCTTGAACAACCTAGGACAGAGTCAGCAGGTGATACGTTTGACGGTCAAGTGTTAGAGAGCTACAGTGAAAAGAAGAAATCATGGAGGTCATGCTAGAAGACTGCTAGATTGGGAGATCATAGTATTACATATTGGTCTCCTCTATGTGTACACCTTGATCAACCACAAGTTGATAAAGAGTCAATGCACAAGTGACTCAGGTGTGGTGAAATTAAATCACAAGATGAAAGGTTTCTATTGGCAGCTCAAGACAGAGGACTACATATGTGATGGTTATTAAATCTATAGAAAAGACAGGTGATACAGACAGGAAACCATGGAGGTGGGGGCAGCCACAGAAAGGAGCGGAAAGAGATTGGATCTTTACAAACAGGTTTGTCAAAAATACCATATATTTAATATATTAACAGGTAGTTCAGCACTCAAATGGCAGGGTGAAAGCAACTAAGCTGTACAAGTATAAAAGCATTTATCTGAACAAGGCAAATCAAAGCTTGTATAGTATTTACAGGAAGGACTTACTAAAATCATACCAGATATGCATGGGGGAGGTGAAAGGTCACCCTTCTGTGGCAGAGCAGCAACTTTGGAAGAATAAATAAGGGAGGGGCTGCAGGGACGGGACACAGGTTTAGACAGCCTGACCCTCTTCAACTGGGCAGGTTGTGGCCACTCTCAGTGAATTCAGACCACAATACAGGGATGAACCCTTTTATGTTTTACTGGGCAGTGGGCAGAATAAGGGTCCAAGGTTCAAGACCAACTGAACACTGTTTGGTTTTGCAGACTCCTTCACTTAATTGTGCTGATTAACTTTATGAATAAGTTGAATTTAATGATTTCCAAGGACTTTTTTTTATTTTCACGAGTTGATGGGTTTGTACTGTTTTTCTTCAATATCTGAGCTTTGGCCGGCTAACATCTACCTGAAATCAACTGGACGTATAAGTGAATTTAAGTGCACTTTTATCTACTCTTTTTCATATAGTACTGTATTTAATTTATTTGTGTTTCTCACTAGATATTAACTCAACTGAAGTTGTGGCTGTCGCTCTACAGAGTACTTGTTAGAATTTCTGTGTAGTCATTGATAGCAGTGGGGGTAGTTTCACCTCATCACTGATATTCTGTCCTGCCTTATATAAGTGGTACATTTTGAGTTATCTCTGCTTAATATCTGAGCTTTGACCGGCTAACATCTACCTGAAATCAACTGGATGTATAAGTGAATTTAAGTACACTTTTATCTGCTCTTTTTCATATAGTATTGTAATTAATTAATTTATTTACTTGTGTTTCTCACTGGATATTAACTCAACTGAAGTTGTGGCTGTCTCTCTACAGTTAGTTCCCCACCCAGCCTCCCTGTTCTTGTTTTGGTGTTAATGTTGGTGGCTTTGAAACTGCCTACTCCTCTTGTAGATTTGTATTTGGATACTCCTTCTAGGCCCATCTCATTTGCTCACTCAACTGAGTGCAGTGAGATCATATTCTGATTTCAGGCACTCCTACTGTGTACAAAGAGAGCATTTGGGAAGGACAACCCCTGTAGCCTATTAACCCTGCTCTGTTCCCTCCCTCAACAATAAAAAAAAAATAAATAAATATATATATATATATATATATATATATATATATATATATTTTTTTTTTTTTTTTTTAATTCAGCTGCTCTTACTGTAACTGTCTTAGTTGCTTTTCTGCATGCTGTTATCTGTTCAGTCACTCTTACTCTGCACTAATTACCGCTTGTAAATAGCCTTCTAATTTACTGCCTTCTGCACTTGTTTTTTAGTCATTTGTTAATTTAATTGCATTTGTTTGAACTGTATTTTCCGTAGTGTCGCTACACACTCGGGCGTGCTGGCCTGTACTGCAATTTGAATTGTATTTACTGCTGTTTTAGCTGCTTTTCTGTAAAAAAAAATCTAAGCCTGTTTCCTGCCTTTCCTGTAACTAGTCAAGTCCAGATACAGACTTGCTGTATCCAGGACTGCTGGTAAGCTTCTGAGCCCCCCAAGCCTTTATGTGTTGGAGGGAAGCCTTCTAGCTTATCAGTGGGAGTTTTAAGCACTAGGTAGCCTATCTACCATGGGAAGAGTGGGTTTTGGCACTGAAATTGTAGCTCATTTACCATTTGGACAGTTTTTCCATCTCTTTCTACTTTCTGGTTTAAAAGCCCGTTTTGTGTTTGGTCCCCACCTTTCCTACAACTAGTGTAGTCCAGGTACAGATATGCTGTATCCAGGACTGTTGGTAAGCTTCTGAGCCCCCCAAGCCCTTCTGTGTTGGAGAGAAACCTTCTAGCTTATCAGTGGGAGTGGTAAGCACTAGGTAACCTATCTACCACAGGAGGAGTGGTTTCTGGCCTAGAAATTATAGTTTATTGACCATTTGGGAAGCTTTTCCATCTCTTTCAACCTTCTGATTTAAAAGCCTGCGTTTGCGCGTGTTTCCTGCCTTTCCTGTTACTAGTCTAATCCAGGTACAGATTTTCTGTATCCAGGACTCTTTGTAAGCTTCTGAGCACCCCAAGCCTTTCTGTGATGGAGGAAAACCTTCTAGCTTATCAGTATGAGTGGTAAGCATCAGGTAGCCTATCTACCACAAGAGGAGTGGTCCCTGGCCCAGAAATTGTAGCTATTGGCTGTTTAAGCATTTTTTTTTTCCATCTCTTTCAACTTTCTGGTTTGAAAGCCGCACTTGCACCTGTTTTCCACCTTTCCTATAACTAGCCTAGTCCGGTTACAGAGTTGCTGTATCCAGGATTTTTAGTAAGCTTCTGAGCCCCCCAAGCCTTTCTGTGTTGGAGGGAAGTCTTCTAGCTTATCAGTGGGAGTAGTAAGCGCTAGGTAGCCTATCTTCCATGGGAAGAGTGAGTTTTGGCACAGAAACTGTAGTTTATTTGGCCATTTGGACAGTCTTCCATCTCTTTCAACTTGCTGGCTTAAAAGCCTGCGTTTGTACTTGTTCCCCGCCTTTCTTGTAACTAGTCTAGTCCAGGTACAGATCTGCTGTATCCAGGACTCTTTGTAAGCTTTTGAGCGCCCCAAGCCTTTCCATGTTGGAGGGAAGCCTTCTAGCTTATCAGTAGGAGTGGTAAGCATTAGGTAGCCTATCTACCACAAGAGAGTTGTGAACATATTAACTCCACTATTAAAGCTGTAAACAAAAAAATTGGGACTCTCTACAGAATCAAACCCTTTCTGACCCCAGTAGCTAGAAAACCATTGCTCAGACACACCTGATCTCCACCCTCTTCTATGCCTCACCTATCTATACTAACTTATCCAAAATAACATTACCAAACTCTCCATCTGCTACAATAGCATAGCCAGATTCATTACTGCTACCTAAGAACACACCACTGTCTTAACCTCAAACAGCTAGACTGGTTAGAGCTAACTAACCACTTACTCTATCAACAACTACTCATCATTCAAAAGACCCTCTTCTACCCTGATGCCACCCCCTAGCCTTACAAAACAGATAATCCCATATAAAACCTACACTACGTTCTGCTAATAAACTCCTAGTATCCCTAACTAAATCATATAATAAAGCTGGAGATTCATTATTTTCAAATTCCATAGGTAAAATCTGGAATCAACTCCCTCAAGAAATTACTAATCAAAACTCTACCTCTCTTTTCAAAAAACATATCAGAGAACATCTTAAAGCACAGCGGTTCTGTCCTTGTGCTAATCCCGACTGAAACCATGTCCTCACTTACCTAATTTTTCCTCCACTTTTCTGAGCTCCTCACAAACACTTTCAATAGTTTTGAGATTTGTATCTGAGAATGTATACTTTGCCAACAACCTTTTTACTTCATCTTGTTTTATTGTTTCTGTTTTAATAAGGTTAATACAGTAGTTTATATTAGTAGTAGTGTTATAGTTTCTTGTTAATAAGTCTAATACAGTAGTACATAGTATAACTATATCTCCTATTTTTAGTATCTCTTCTATGGTGAAATTGAATTTTCTTTTCTTTTTTTACATTGTATGGTGTACTCATATCAATGCTTTATTTGTGCCAATGTATTATTTATTTTATTGCCTGTACTGGAGCTTTTCTCCCCGGGCCTCTACTGAAAACGGATACATATCCAGTTAGACTAGCCCGGTCAACAAATGTAAAATAAATGTAAAATAAAATAAAAATAAAATAAATATCTGAGCTTTGACCGGCTAACATCTACCTGAAATCAACTGGACGTATAAGTGAATTTAAGTACACTTTTATCTGCTCTTTTTCATATAGTATTGTAATTAATTAATTTATTTATTTGTGTTTCTCACTGGATATTAACTCAACTGAAGTTGTGGCTGTCTCTCTACAGTTAGTTCCCCACCCAGCCTCCCTGTTCTTGTTTTGGTGTTAATGTTGGTGGCTTTGAAACTGCCCGCTCCTCTTGTAGATTTGTATTTGGATACTCCTTCTAGGCCCATCTCATTTGCTCACTCAACTGAGTGCAGTGAGATCATATTCTGATTTCAGGCACTCCTACTGTGTACAAAGAGAGCATTTGGGAAGGACAAACCCTGTAGCCTATTAACCCTGCTCTGTTCCCTCCCTCAAAAATAAAAAAATAAATATATATATATATATATATATATATATATATATATATATATATATATTTTTTTTTTTTTAATTCAGCTGCTCTTACTGTAACTGTCTTAGTTGCTTTTCTGCATGCTGTTATCTGTTCAGTCACTCTTACTCTGCACTTATTACCGCTTGTTAATAGCCTTTTAATTTACTGCCTTCTGCACTTGTTTTTTAGTCATTTGTTAATTTAATTGCATTTGTTTGAACTGTATTTGTCGTAGTGTCGCTACACACTCGGGCGTGCTGGCCTGTACTGCAATGTGAATTGTATTTACTGCTGTTTTAGCTACTTTTCTGTAAAAAAAAATCTAAGCCTGTTTCCTGCCTTTCCTGTAACTAGTCAAGTTTTGAGCCCCCCAAGCCTTTATGTGTTGGAGGGAAGCCTTCTAGCTTATCAGTGGGAGTTTTAAGCACTAGGTAGCCTATCTACCATGGGAAGAGTGGGTTTTGGCACTGAAATTGTAGCTCATTGACCATTTGGACAGTTTTTCCATCTCTTTCTACTTTCTGGTTTAAAAGCCCGTTTTGTGTTTGGTCCCCACCTTTCCTACAACTAGTGTAGTCCAGGTACAGATATGCTGTATCCAGGACTGTTGGTAAGCTTCTGAGCCCCCCAAGCCCTTCTGTGTTGGAGAGAAGCCTTCTAGCTTATCAGTGGGAGTGGTAAGCACTAGGTAACCTATCTACCACAGGAGGAGTGGTTTCTGGCCCAGAAATTATAGTTTATTGACCATTTGGGAAGCTTTTCCATCTCTTTCAACCTTCTGATTTAAAAGCCTGCATTTGCGCGTGTTTCCTGCCTTTCCTGTTACTAGTCTAGTCCAGGTACAGATTTTCTGTATCCAGGACTCTTTGTAAGCTTCTGAGCACCCCAAGCCTTTCTGTGTTGGAGGAAAACCTTCTAGCTTATCAGTGGGAGTGGTAAGCATCAGGTAGCCTATCAACCACAAGAGGAGTGGTCCCTGGCCCAGAAATTGTAGCTATTGGCTGTTTTTTTCCATCTCTTTCAACTTTCTGATTTGAAAGCCGCACTTGCGCCTGTTTTCCACCTTTCCTATAACTAGCCTAGTCCGGTTAGAGAGTTGCTGTATCCAGGATTGTTAGTAAGCTTCTGAGCCCCCCAAGCCTTTCTGTGTTGGAGGGAAGTCTTCTAGCTTATCAGTGGGAGTAGTAAGCGCTAGGTAGCCTATCTTCCATGGGAAGAGTGAGTTTTGGCCCAGAAACTGTAGTTTATTTGGCCATTTGGGCAGTCTTCCATCTCTTTCAACTTGCTGGCTTAAAAGCCTGCGTTTGTACTTGTTCCCCGCCTTTCTTGTAACTAGTCTAGTCCAGGTACAGATTTGCTGTATCCAGGACTCTTTGTAAGCTTTTGAGCGCCCCAAGCCTTTCCATGTTGGAGGGAAGCCTTCTAGCTTATCAGTAGGAGTGGTAAGCATTAGGTAGCCTATCTACCACAAGAGGAGTGGTTCCTGTCCCAGAAATTGTAGCTATTGGCCGTTTGGGCAGTTTTTTCCATCTCTTTCAATGTTCTGGTTTAAAAGCCGCACTTGCACTTGTTTCCCACCTTTCCTGTAACTAGCCTAGTCCAGATACAGAGTTGCTGTATCCAGGACTGTTGGTAATCTTCTGAGCCCTGCAAGCCTTTCTGTGTTGGAGGAAAGCCTTCCAGCTTATCAGTGGGAGTGATAAGCACTAGGTAGCCTGTCTACCACAAGAGGAGTGGTTCTTGGCCCAGAAATTGTAGTTTATTGACCATTTGGACAGTTTGTCCATCTCTTTCAACTTTCTGGTTTAAAAGACGACATCTGCGCTTGTTTCCCATCTTTTCTGTAACTAACCTACTGGGTAGCACTAGAAAGCCTTAAACTGATACAAGCCTTCTAGCTTAGAAGAGAGACTTTGGAGTGATTAAGTATCAGTGTTTTGTACTTTCTTGCTGTACTTAAATGTTTTCTGCCTAAACACAGATTTTCCAGCGTTTATTGTGATTTAAAAGCTTGTTTTTTTCACATATTGCACTTATTTGACTGTCTGCACTTTTAAAAAGTTGTTTTTTGTTTAAATAATTTGTTTAACTGTTGTAGGCTACACACTAAAGTGTGACAGCCTTTTCTGATCGTTTGTAGTTGTTTAAATCTGTTTTAAGTGTATTTTTTATTGTTTTTGCCTTATCTTTTCAAAAAAAAAAAAAATAAAATAAAACAATTCCTTGTTTCCCGCCTTTCTAAGCTAGTATAGTCCAGTTTTCAGGCTAGTGCTGAATTCAGGGCTGCACTAGTTTCTGAGTTGCCCATACTTTACTTGGATAGAAGGAAGTTTCTCTGTTCACCTGTGAGAGAGGGGAGCTTTGAGCAACCTATCTGTCCCTGGAGGAGTGGTCCCAGCCCAGAAGTTAGTAGTTTATTGGCCATTTTGGGCTAATCTCTATCTCTTTCATTTCCCTACTATAAAAACCACGTTTGCACGGTTTTGCACATTGGGCAGCGCCGGTTAGCTACAGTTAAATTATTCCTGGCTTCACTAAGTCTCCTCTTCAGTTTTTCCCTTGAAACTAGTCTAACTCTCAACCTAAGCACTCAAAAAGCATCCTACAGCCCAGCACTTGCTCAGACCTAATAGCAAGCACTAATATACCCTGACAACTGCCTCATGTACACAGACAACCCTCTCCTCCTACCACAAAACACTAACATATGCGAGAGATGCAATTATACAGCTAAACTGGAAGCTAAGCTGTCTCCACCCAAGCCTGGAGCAGACAGTCAAGAGGAGAAGGTTAACACTTGCACCACACCTCCAGCCACACACAGACCAACTAAAACAACACTGGCAAAAAATACACATAAATACACAAAATCATACTCGGAGGCTCAAAATAAAAACTTGCAAAAGCATCAGAGACCTCCAAAGCAGACACCCAAACAACCTGCACCTCCCGTCACAAACCAGACAACACATAAAACACAAAATCAGTGTGCCACATAATCACAGCCCTTAAGGTGAAATAACATACCTAACATTCTAGTGATAGGTGACTCTATAGTCAGGCACACTGATGTCCCACTCACTAGGCTGGACAAGCAGAAGGTTACTGTTAGCTGCCTGTTGAGAGCCAGAATCCGCCACATAACACAAGCACTCAGGTCACTCCAGAACAAGTACTAATATGACTCTGTCATTGTTCATGTTAGTGTGAATGACCTGAGACGTACCTCCCTGGACTACATGAAAAGAGACATGGAAGAGCTCTCTGATCATGTAGCCCAGGCTGGTATGATCCTGACCCTGAGTAGCATCCTGCCCTCACCAAGAATGATACCTCAGTATAAAGAAAAAAATTATCAATTTCAACAATTGGCTAAGCTTCTGGTGTCATTCAAAGGGGATCCAGTGTCTGTCAGCCTGAGACGACATGCTCAACAAGCCACGTTGCTTCGCAAGAGACAGCTTTCGAATATTGGCCAAGGCTCTTACTACTCATAGTGTCTTTTTTAGGCAAGGCTCAAAAGCCAAACCCACCTCCATAAAAAGCACAATTAACAAAAAACTGAGGGTTATGCTACTCAACGCCAGGAGTTTAAATCTCAAAATGCATGCACTCGAAGCACTCTTCAGTATGGAGAACGTCGACATCTGTGCGGTAACTGAAACCTGGTTCAAGGCTACTGAGAGCACCCCAGCACTACCAAGCTACAACTCATACCACACGTTTCGGCCACAGAACACGGACCAAAACACAAAAGGAGGGGGTGTATCCATATTCATCAAGGATACCTACACCTCCAGGTTAGTGGAGCAGCATGATACCTCTGAGATCATCCATGTGCAACTAACGTCAGGAAATCTGTAATGCAAATTGTGGCCTGCTACAGATCACCCTCCATGACCCAGGACCACCACTCCACCTTTCTGGAGACACTGGAAAACATGAAGGTCCTACCGAACACCCTGATATTGGGCGATTTCAATTACCCTACCACTCACTGGGAAAACTACTCAAGTACAAACTCCCAGGCCCAGCACTTCCTGAAATTCATCAACTCAAAACGCCCTGGATCAGCTGGTAAACTCTCCTACTAGAGGTGAAAACATATTGGACCTGGTCCTCACCAACATGGGCGACAGGTGTTCCACACCGGAGGTCAACCCGTCACTGGTTAGATCAGACCATAAACTAATCACTCTGGATGTCCACACCCCACCACCACCCCCAACTAAAGAAACCACAGTAAAAAAACTTTTCTAAAGCAAACTTCACCTTACTTAAGACAGAGGTGGTAAGTTTCACAGCCCCCATGCTAAAGGATAATGCTGCCCAAGATGCAGAAACCTTTACAAATGCACTCTATGAGCACCTACAAGGATGTATGGATCGTGCCATCCCTAGCAAAACCAAGACTAACTCCTCTAAGAGAAGGAAACCAGTTTGGTCTTAAAAAACGTTCAGGACTTTTTGCAGCTTAATCCCGGTAAGATGAATGCGGTCAGCAATTTTCACAACAGGAAATGAAAATGTTGTCACCATGTGAAATCTTCATATATTTGATTCTGCTTTACTCTGCAATCCTACCATTGTACAATGTATTTTACACCATTAAAAATCAATCAGCTTCAAGGAAATGTTGGTAATGTCAGAGATAAGCAAGTCCAGATTTACTTTAATCCCTCACAGAACACTTTTAATAATTCTACCAACGTTCGGGAGATTTTTAATAAGCATTAAAAAAGTAGGAGTATTTTACTTTGCAGGTCAGATTCAATAATGCCTACACTAAGTGTACACTAAGCGTAAATGATATGTATTCAATTATATCCCTACCACATTTTTTGAGCTTTCTAGTCACACAGAAGGATTACACTAAGTAAGTGTAGTCTACACTTTGTGATAACCTTTATGAATCCCTGTCAATATTTAAAGCTGGAAGAAAATCAGTAGGAAAACTAAAATTAGCAGGAAGAAGGAGTGAGTTATGCCTGTGCTGTCTGTTCACTCAGAATGGTTTACACACAGTGTAAGTGCAAGCATTACTGAATCCCGGGGAGCATGTTACAAAACTATGGGCATCTCAATGAAGCAGAAATATTTGTTAGCAGTTGAATGAGTGAATTTGCAGCATACTGTAGCTCAAAACCATGGAACAGCAGAATCAAAGTATCATATTGTAATCTCTGTAGTTGGTGCAAGTATATATTAAAAGCAGACAACTTTAAATACCCCTTTTTTGGAGCTTGTTTACAAGACAAAGTATTGACAGTAAGTAAGAGCACATTACACATCTTACTCCCATGGGTTTGCGTTTTACACTATAAAAAAGTACTGGGTTCTTTAAATACAGATCTCTATCCTGAGATATAAGCAAGAGTCACTGTAACAATGCATCATTAACAGCACAAATTACATCACAGGTTATTAAACACCATTTTTAAGTTTATGGGGTTACGAATATTTACTGAATGTAGAATAAGGATTAATGATAAGGTACTTGCTTGAAATGAAAGACGTAACAAATAAGGTTAGTGGTTAAGGAGAAAAAAAAGAACAAAAATCTTAATTGCAGTGTCATTCCTTAAAACACAAACTAAGAACCAATTTACTTATATAAACATTTGACCATGTTTTTAACTAGTGAATAATAACTAAAGTGTAGAAGCTTATATATACATATTTAACTTTTTTCCATTAGTATTTTCAGCTGCTGCTCTATTCACTCAAAATAATGAAGAGTGTGATACCCAGAAACATCTATACTTTAATAAATGTCAAATTTATATTACCGAGTGGTGATGCCACTTGAATAACCATAGTCCATATAAAAAGTATCATTTGCTGTAATGCATTTTTTTTTTAAATAGTAAATTGCCCACCACTACTGGATCCCATCTTGTTTCCATTAAGTCTATAAGTCTATAAACACTTCTTTTATAGCAAGAAAAAAAATCTTTAAAATATACTCCCCCCTCCTGCCCACCAGCACTTTCAGATGTAAAACATGGGCGTGTCCCAACAAGTACAAAAGCATGCAGCTTTGATGTCTGCCTATCATAAAGTGACATCTTTAAAACTTAGGCTTTTCAGCAACTTGTAAATGGCAGTAAAGGGCAGGCAGCTTGCATTCCTTCTCTCATAACTCACAAAGTTAAAATAATAAATCACAAGATTACAAATGTGTAACTTTGTGGGTGTGCATGTATGCATGCAATAGCACGTGTGTGCAGAAAATGCCTATATGATGTTCTTCCAGGTTTCAAATGTGACACACTGGTTTAGCCTGCTTTATTGCTTCTATGCTGGAGCACTTTCACAGATCCATTCCTTTTTATAGTGTCCCCATAACCAAACTGTTCCCATTATGGGAGGTTCCAATGGGACCCTTCTCAACCATGAAAAAAAACACAATGCAGGCTAGAGACATCCTCTCTGTCCTAGACCAAAATGCTGCACTATATGGTGTTTTGGAAAGACATCAATAACATATAACAGGAAATAAGCTTCCTTGGCACACAACAGCCCGTTTATCCCAGTGTTAATCCCACCCCAGTGGAGCAACATATTGCTTCAAGAATGTACCAGCCTGGTTCCCACACACTGTCCTATGCTTCCTCCCAAACAATGGTCTCCAACATCATACTAAGGCATTCTACAGACACTAGAGGCACCTTATTCATGCTATGATACACTCAGCAGAACTTCAGGTGTTTACCACATGCCAATCCATACTCAGCAAAATCAGAGACCAATGTCTCAAACTAAAAAATGTTCACAGCACAAGGGCACTAGCCTCATGCCCTTCCGCAATACTTGGGCACCTGGCTCATGTAAGTCACTTTCAGAAATACTGAAGGCACTTACCCTACGCCAAGCCACATTCAGTAATACTGAAGGCACTTGCTTCATGCTGTGTTACATTTAAGACTAAAGCCACAAAATATCAATCCTGTGTCGGTAAAACAAGTGACCTCCACTGCTTGCCACACACAACAGCAGATAGGATCCTACTGAACTCCTTTGGCAATCTTGATGAATCAAACAAGGTTCTGATAAAAAGTGGTCAGCATAAGGTAACAAATGTGGTTATCAATATAAACACTTTTTTGAGGCCAGGTCAGCTTCAGTCTAAA
Source organism: Protopterus annectens (assembly GCF_019279795.1). NCBI lineage: Eukaryota > Metazoa > Chordata > Ceratodontiformes > Protopteridae > Protopterus > Protopterus annectens. Next base: position 740,342,273 of record NC_056739.1, read on the forward strand.
CTGAGAAGCTTCGAATGAACTGCCCTTACTTAGATGAGTGAAAAGCCCTAACAGTTCCAGGGTCATCTATTAAGTGTCATAATGTACTCTATAAAGGTAAGACCACACAGTTAAAGTTATCTGCCTAGAGGAAAGCTACACACAGTAAAACTCAGGCAAGAAGCTTACTGCATGACACTCTTTTAATCAGTTTTGTGGCCTCTCATATGTATAACACTCAGGAACACTTCAGTCATTAGTTTGTGTATGTACCCTCAGTAACACACTATCTGCCTAGAGCATACCCCACTATAACACTAGGGCCAACTGTCTATTAGATGTTTGTGTAACACTCAAAGCACCTAAGTAGCACATGCCAAAGTCTGTAATACTCGGGACATCTACCTAGCATATTGCCAAAGTTGGTTACAGTCAGCCCATACTGGGAGAATACCACACTCTGTAACACTACAGAGACCTGTCAAGTGTATACTATACTTTGTAACAGTAAGGTGACAAGCCTACAGCATGCCACACTCTGTAGCACTAGGGTGACAGTCTTTGCCACACTCCATAATGCTAGGATGACCTGTCTAGTGCACGCAACATTCTGTAACACTATTAGTGACCTGCCCAGTACATACCACACACTATAACACTAATAACTTGCCTAGATCATGTCATAGTCTTAAAACACTACAGTGATATGCTTAGGGTACGACACATTATATGACATACAGACATATTTATTGCATGCCATATTCTGTAACACAAACAAGTTCCTTTCAAAGGACAATGATTTTACATAATTAAAGTGACAAATATTCTAAAAAGTTTAACTTAGTGAAAGTTTCCTTGAATGGTGTTTCAGTGCATGAATATGTGCATGCTTGTGTCTATTTTATGGAGAAAATATTCACATGAAGCTCAATACTTAAACTACCCATACTGCTGATCCCTGACTTGGTACATCCTACCAATAAGATAGCTTTATATATTCCAGCAGTAAAGACAGGCTTTTATACATTCAGCACTGCATCTGCCCAGAATACATGCACTATACAGATATGCGCTGATTAAACAAGTTATTTCACTCATTGGTCACAGAAGAGTATTACTAATATGAAAACAAAATTGTATGGCTTCCTACAAAAAGCACTTTGCTTATTTAGACAGTTGCTGTAATTCAAAAATTCCTCTCAAAGACGTTTGCTTACCTCTGACCAATAAACAAACCTCAGTCAATGTCCACCAATTCCCTTTAGGCACAAGGCAATAGTACTTTACTGTTACCCAGACCTACAGTTAACCTGTGCTATAAAGAAACAGCTTTCTCAGTCCTTGTACAAACTTACTTAGAATCATTTGCCACCAAACATCAGGAACCCCAAACAACATCTTTCAGGCCTACTACCCGATGACCTCCTTGCCTGTGGAGCTGAACGCAGCTACTTTTGTGACTGACACTGAATCTTACGGCTTACATACCACTGAATCTTTGACCAAATTCAAATTTACTACAGCTACACTAAATAATTTACAATGGTCTGCACTCCAGTACAGCATTCAGACTGCTCTAACCACAACACGGTTTTAAATGTTATTCCTTATGTTCCTGCCTACTACTCCTGTAGTGAAGACAGTCATAAAAGGCCTGCTTCAGCCCCTATAGGTTGTATTAAGTGCATTGCTGCTGCCATATTACTTTATGAGAAACTGTGCATAAAATAAATAACCAAATTAGGGACTCATATTAGTCAGTGATACTAATTTCAAACCTGCCTGTAGTTTCTGCCTAAAATTGTTTCAACTATTGAAGATATTTGCTTATGCAAATCAGTTACCAACTAAAGGTTTGATTTCATTTGTAATGCTTTATTTGACCTGTACACACATGCTACTGTGACTGTATTATCATACGGCTTGAGACATGACAGAAGAGGGTCCTGTAGGGCGAGCCCACTTTCCCAGTTAACAAACGAGTCAGTAAATAAAAAGTGGGCAACTGCTGCAGCAGCATACTATACTCAAAAATTCAGATGCCTGCGACCATGCTCCACTCGCTAATGTGGGGAAGGACAGCAGGTAATTTCAAATGTGTTTGAAACATTCTGGGACAAAGCCATAGTACACACAGAAGAAACCCAGGTTCTGTAATTTTTCAGTGAGGTTTATGCCATGTGAGTCAGTTTTACATACTGCCTTTCCTCTACATTGTATTCTAAAGGATGGTAAAGAAAGCTGTAAACAATTAACCACAGGAAGAATAAATGGACTAAAGGAAATCAAGACAGAAACAAAAAGAAATTAAAACTAACTTTAAGACACAAAACTTACAGCACTTAGTAGAGGTAATGACAGCAGTCTCTAAAGTTTCTGGAAGGCTTCAAATTTGTGTCCCACTAGTGTCAAATTGACAAACATTATTGTACAAAAAAAAATATTTCACACAATGACTACTTTCAATGAAACCAAACTAATTACATAAATAAAATCAGTGAATCATCTTATGTTTTTCTTTTGTTTGCCAATGGTACAACCCTGCTTTACTTACAGACTACTGCTTCCTCCAGCATGCTTGTTGTTAGGCGCGCGCACACACACACACACACACACACACACACACACACACACATACACATACACATATCGCTGTCTGACCCGGAGCCGTGTATGGGGTTTCTCTCCTGCAGGTCACCAAATCAGCAGCACATTTTTCTACACTGGGTCCTGAGCTGTTCCCCCACTACACAAACATTCAGACAATAAACTCGGTGGCACATATTTCCCTGAACTGATGCCGGCCGGTATAAAAGGTTAGAAAATGCTCTCTCCAAATGCAATCATTCACTTAATGAATACTTGTACAACCAGCCCATCACAGTAAACCTGAAATCTGTCTGTGCCAGGTTGTTAGTACAAAAATGAGCTGCAAATTGCAATGGGACTAGTAACATTTGAAGCGACGCACTAAAAACACAAACAGTTCCATTCTCTTTTTTATCGTTTAAATAAAACCTTATTTATTTTAATCGTGTATTAAATGACCTGCCTTGGATAAAATGTACAATTCATATACAGTTGGGCTGCTCTTACCTGAAATGAGGGTCTGGGGAGCGCTGGCTACACTGAATCCCTTGGCACCCAAGACCTGGCGGGTCTCTGAGCAACTGCGTCCCCCGGCCTTGGGCTCTGAGGCGGCGGATGAACAAAGCAGGAGGGGAGCCCCCAGCAGCAGGAGGGGGAGCAGGAACTGCCCAGAAGTAGCGACTGCCAACCCCATCCTGCAGGGAAGAGCCCACACCGGAGCTCAAGGTTCAAGTGGCATTCGAGGCAGAAAAGAAGAACTAGCTATGCCTCTCACAAACAAAGGAGCCAAATTTAAATAGTTACAAAGAAAAGACCTCGGACTATTGTATGTCCTGAGCACACACGACATGGAAGGGGGTTCGATCCGCAAATCAGTGCAGCAGCCCGGGGCTCGGAGTAGGGAGTCCAGACAATGAAACCGCAGGAGTCGCTACGGCAGCAAGGAGGCCCCCGGGTCCTAGCGCTTGCAACGTTCAGCACTGTCCCATGTTCTGCCTTCCCCGTCAGGTTCACTTTCATTTTACTTCTTTAAATCTCCCCCGCCCCTCTACTAGAACGCAACCCACCCTCTGTTCTGTTCTTGTATTTCTTTCTTCTTTGCTTCCTTTTCTTAAAACATTCTATGCTATGTGTTCTATGCATCGTTCCTGTGTATTCCCTAACCCACAAATCTCACCGACTTTTACTCACCCCCTCAAATTGTGCACATCTCTCCATCACACTACTTTACATTTCATGGCAAAGATGCGTACTAGTCGCCGAGCTTCACGCTTTGTACAGTGTTAAGTATCAAGAAAAGCAGACACCATTTCTCCGTCTCTAAATTTTTTTTTTGGGGGGGGGGGGCAGAAAGGGCCACGGGGAAAAATAAATTAAAATACCTTACTTACTGCCTGACTAACTAGCCAAGACGCTAATGAACTAACTAAAGCAAGCCATGCCAATCACTTTAACGTATTTTAACTTGTGTATTGGGTTCCAGCAAACCAACACATTCTACCAGTTCATTGTCTTTGTTCTCACTCTGCATACAGAAAAACTTATTTACTTTTTGGTAATGGTAGGCAGGTAAATAGAGGAGTCCAAACACAGTTTTGAACTACGACCCAAGAGAAAGACAAACAGAAATACAGACCAACGCTCTCTATAATAAACATTTTAGGCTCATTGTAGAACCAGTCTGATATAAATAAATCAGGTAAAGCCATTTCTCTTACTTGCTATGATTTAGGCATAGTATCGATTTTATTTTATTCTGTTTTAGCATTGCGTCTCTTAGATTTATTGCTGTTCTTCATAACATTATACAAGTGTAAAAGGTACAAATGACTGAAATAAGCCTATACAAAGACATTCTTGACATTAGCTGTACCTGATCTATCTGTGGACATTCTGTTCTGTAAAATAAGAAAGAGCTCCTCTTTCCTAACTTCATGCTTATGATTTTTAAAGGCATGTGCTATGATTTTTAATGCTCAGAGTTTAAGAGGTATTGGTAAACCCAAAACAGAAATAAAACCGAAACCATATAATAAAATATCATCTTAGGCTAATAGCTGAACTACAGCAATACAAACATCAGCAAGTAAGAGAGGGCATACAAGATAGCTTGACAAGATCCAAATAGCCACAACAATTCAATAACTGTAATACAGTAAAATAACATACTATTCATGTTTCCATATTGTTATAAAAGAAAGTATGAAGAGTTGAAATCGCATCAGCCTGTAAAAAAAAATATATATATATATATATATATATATATATATATGAGAAAAAGAGAAAACAACTATACCTTAAATGCTTGATATATATGCTAAAAACAAATTTAGGCTGAAAGGGTATTACGATAGGTACAGGGAGAATATAACAAATACTAAAATTAGTGAATACATGACAGGATGCAACAAAAAAAGGGGGGGTATAGGGAATGCAGGATGTAGTACTATTAGCCAAAGTAGTAAAGCAGGGTAGAACAAAGAAGGGATAGAGAGTTTGAGTCATGTCACTCCAAGTCTCTGCCAAGTAAGAGTAATGGATCTTGCAGAAGCCATTCCAAAATACTAATAGAATCAGAAAAATGACAGTGTTATTGGAAATAGGAAAAAGAGAAACAAGGGAAATAAATTCAAAGAGATGTTATTTAGGAGTAATGTGACCTTTTTTTGTATAAGCCATCACTGGAAAAGTTATAAATTAAAATGTCACAAAGCTATTGGCAAGCCAGTGATAAACCCCTACTAATATTTTAGGCATCAGTCCTTCAAAAACAACATGCACATCATGGGCTACCTTGCCGGCTTACAATCTTCCAGAATTGAACAAGCTGATAGGCTGATACATCATACATCCTCCCTGGGGCAAGGAGTTTTGGGGATATTTCTCCTAACCAAGTCTGTAAGCACTAACACTTCCCTTTTTTGCTTGATGAGCCTATAGCAGACAACTGATGTACCGCCCCCCCAATAAATAGTTTTGATTGGGAAACACAGTAAAGTGGACAATAAGCAGTTAGAATAGTACTTGGGGTTGCTGAAAATTTCTTTGAGGGTGTTGGAAAGCATCCACTTCCATGAAGACTGGTTATTAATGAGAAGGTGTGTTCTTGTGGGAGCTTTGTGGTCTGAACAAGTGAAGGACTGCTTAAGCAGCTCTCCCAGTGAGCACTTAATCTCCTTACAATGGCAGAATATGAGCATCCTATAGAGTATGTCATGTTGTCTTAACATCCTGAAGGTACCTTGTACTGAGGTAGGGGAGACTAACAAAGTAAACTAACAGTCAATTAACAGTGAATGTCATGTATGTGGAGTCAGCACAAATCACTACACTTCACTAAACTCAAGCAGTAGCTGTAATTACTATGAAGGTCTATAATGTACAAACTGAGGTATTGTATAGATAGGTATAGCTTTTTGCAGGTATATAAATAAAACATATGGTTTGGAAAGAATATGCAATGCCAAGCTCATTTTATTGGATGAGTAACTCTTCACTACACATGAATGTGTTTATTCAAAAATCCATATTAAGTGTAACTGCTTAGCTGATCTTTCCAAATCTCATTTAAACACCTTTACTAAGTTATCACTCAAGACATAGACATACATACATTCATAGAAAAAAAATATTTATTTTTATGCATTATACATTGCATATGTTTTCTTTCTTTTTAACAATTATCTTTCACTCCAGTACATAAATTGCTCAGTTTATGCCTTCTGTTAAACCAAAGTCCTCCTCTGAACATTATTCTGCATATATTGTTCACAAAAAAATCATTTATTTCCTTGCCTAAAGATTCCACCTCCAGTTCTTTTATCTCCTCTACAATAATCAGTACTTTCTTATTACCCTTCATTCCCATACTATACTACTCTATTGACAGAGTCCTCACCATAAAATTAATCCTTATTCATATCAATATATCCCTATACCAATCTAACAATCGCTACCCCTACTTATCAGTCCAACCTATTATCCTGCTCTACTTTACTTCTCCCATTTATCTCTATTACTTATAACTGCATCCCTCTACCACTTCATCTTCTAGCAATAGCATTTCTCACTATACTCACACTCTCAAACAGCTATCACAAGTCTTTCTCTCGCTCTTATCTACCTACACCTGCCACACAAGCTGTAACCCAGAATACCACAACACATTTCTTTAATATCTCTTCCAGCCTACTTGACATTAATTGCATTAGTATCCTGAAATACAAGCAAAAAGCACATGCTTCCCTAGTATCCAAACTAATGTATAAACTCAAGCCTAAATATGTGTCTGTTCCATTGCTAACTGGAGAATAATACTAGGAGAGGATATACATGCTAAACCTGGACCCACTCCTCTAGCCCCTGACCTCACCAAACTAGCCCCCACATATCCAAAAGCAATAGCCTATCTCTCCAACCATCTAGGATTTAAAATACTACAAAGTAACCTAAGTCGTCTCTATAACAAAATCACATACGTTCATGCCTTTGTAGCCCACTACTCCCCTGATTCCTTCTTAGTCACAGAAACCTGCTTAAAGCCAATTACCAAAGATATAGAAAGGCAGTCTTCCACGGTGGTACAGCGGTAGCGTTGTTAACTCACAGCAAGAATTTGTCCCGTTCGATTCTCGGCTGGGCTTGGGAGTGCCTTCTGTGTGGAGTCTGCATGTCCTCCCTGCGGTTGGGTAGCGTTCGAAAGACATGCGTGCGTAAATGGGTGTGCCTTCGTTGAAGGTTGGGTGTCGAGCTGGCGCCTCGGCATTTCGTAAAAATCTACTGCCAATCATTAGCGGACCAGAGTTCCGCTGTGGCGACCCCTTACCGAGAAAAAGCCGAAAGACAAACAACAACATAGAAATGCTCTCATTAGGTGATAAAATACTCAAGACTAGATAGAACCAACAAAAAAGCAGGTGGAGTTGTTTTCTCCCAATTAAATTCTCTTCCTATGGGCTATCATCCTCTTCACCTAACTGGTATGTTAATTACCTCACTAAAAAACAAACGTTTTGTCCCAAACAATTGGAACTTCATCAGAAAGTTTGAGCAATTAAAAATCAGTTATTTAAATACTTAAATATACCAAACATATGACTTTATACAACAAATCACAATATCACAATAATTAAGCAATAAATGTGGAAATAAGAAATACATTTTAAGGCTATAAAGTAATAAATAATGGATTCCCATTTAAATATACTTGTAGCTAAAAACATATAAAACTTGATTGTTACAATCTTGAGGCTTGCATCTTCAAAATACTGCCAATGGAACGAGTTTCATTTAAACCTGGCAATTTATTAGCTTCTACTATGAGCTGCCATTTTAATTCAGACTGCTCAAGTTTCAGTGCCCATTGTCCACCCTTTATATTTGGAAATACTTGTTCTAACACAAAAAGTAAAAAAATATTGCGATCTTGGCAAGAAAGTTTATGTTTATACAAAACAAAGCATTGTTCTCATTAAGTGTTCTGATGTTATACAATGTTTCTATTGTCTTTCAGTTTTACCTATACAGTAAAAGTGACAGTGGTCAGTTATTTGTACTGATTAGTGCGTAGTTATAAAATCTGCCCTACAAAAATATATTTACATTGTGGGCAATGTCCACATTTAAGCATACCTTTATTAATTCTATTAAAAATAGGTACAACATTTCTAGTAGATGTCATTTCAAACATTTCTTTTAAATTAAAGTGCCTCCTTAAATACAAATTGTTTATTGGCACCTAAAACTGGAGAAATACAGTCATCATGGACAATCACTTTGCAATTCTCCGCCACAACCTTCTTTATTTTCTGGGTCCTCTATGCTCAAAGATGGAAGAGTTTTCTTTAAATATAATTTCGTCAAAACATTTACCCAACAAGGGAGCAAAACTACCTTCACATCTTGTACAAACTTCATTTTTAATATTCTGCAACATATCAAAGGGATACCCTCTAGCTAGAAACATCTGAATAAGCTTATCAAATTTCTACATAAATTATGTCATCTGATATAATTCTGGAGGTATGTACCAATTGTCCCTTAACTAAACTTTTTTTCTATGATAGGGATTGATTGCTCTTAAAATGTAAAAGCATGTTGGAATAAGTTGGTTTTCTATATAAAACAGATACAAATTTTTGTTTAACCGTATCCTTAAATCAAGGTCATTTCCAAATAGCTAACAGACTCAAGGGAGTATGCAAATGTAAATTAAAAAAAAAACTAACAGAACTATTAAGGAACTCTAGGAAATTATCTAATTCCAAAAAAGAAGTTATGTACACACCATAACATTCCGTCTGTGTTGTTGATCTTCATTAATCCTTGACCTGTGGGTTCAGTTCTGAAATCGGAACCTACTCTGCCATACTACAGCTCTCAAGGACTAAAAACTCTCGAGCTTTTCTCCCTACTTATAATGCTCCTCTCCATTTTACCTCAGATTGAGTTTGCTGACTGATAGACAGATAAGATATGTATCCTGAAAGTACTATTGTGATGACCATATCTGGTAAAGGATGGCTAAAAGGACTTTAAATAAAGACTCAGCTTGATACAACAAGAGATATCCAAGGTTGGGGGTTGGAGGGAGGGGCGTCAAGGATAAACGAAGATCAAAACACAGATGGAACATTATGGTGAGTACAGAACTTCTTTATCTGATGTTGTCAGTCTTCATTTATTCCTTGGAAATGGACTGCAGCCACAAATGCAGAAGCAGTGTGGTAAATACAGTAAAAAAGTAAACAGGCAAACCAATGTGTTCTTGCACAAGAAGCGGTCACTTTAATAAGATAAAATCACCAGAGACTTAGCGCTTCCGCCTTTTACAATCAAGGCATCATCAGAGTGAAAGAAAAATTCACAACAGTCACATTAATAGGAAAAACAGACTGACATCATTTCCTGTAACATCATGTATTCATGAATAATGTACTAGTTTATGAATGACATCCATGTTATTAGAATTACTGCAATAACATAATAAAATACTAAGTAATAAAACCATATATGTGTTGTTACAAGTTGTTAAAAATTGTTTGAAAATATTATTTAAAAAAAATTTTTTCTTTAATAAAAACTGCTAGCATTCACTCAGGCTTGAAGGAGCCTGCATTTAGACCTGTTTTGCTCTTTTTTTCAAGGTACTCGAGATGGAAATTGTGTCATTAATTCCAGATTTCACCCTGCCATTGAGTCTTAATTGCCATCTGTTTCCTTGATCTGCAGATCAAGGTCAATGTCAACAAAGAGCAAAACAGGTTTAAATACAGGCTCCTTCAAGCCTGAGTGAATGCTAGCAGTTTTTAGTAAAGAAAAATGATTTTAAACATAATATTTTTATACAATTTTCAACAACGTTTAACAACACATATATGGTTTTATTACTTAGTATTTTATTCTGTTATTGCAGTAATTCTAATAACATGGATGTCATCAGGAGCGACCTTTAGGTCAACTGGTGCCCTAGGCAAAAGGGCTCCACGGCACCCTATCACCACACTATCCAGTGCCCCCATCCTAGTCTACCTACACCAAATAAATACTGGAAAAGCACCCCTGCTTGAGGAGTACCCTAGGTATCCGCCTAGTGGGCCTATGCCTAAGGCCAGCTATGGATGTCATTCATAAACTAGTACAGCATTCATGAATAATGTTACAGGAAATGATGTCAGTTTGTTTTTTCTTATTAATGTGACTGTTGTGAATTTATATTTGACTTTGATGATGCCTGGATTGTAAAAGGCAAAAGTGGTAAGTCTCTGGTGATTTTATCATATTAAAGTGACTGCTTCTTGTGCAAGAACACGTTGGTTTGCCCGTTTACTTTTTTTCATTTATTCCTTAACCTGTGGGACAGAATCCCCAGCTACTTTTTATAGTGGGTGGACTCAGAGAAGAATATTCTTGAGCACCATAGAACCAAAGGACGCTCTTCCCCGGAGGCCAAATCCAATTTTCAATGAGTAATAAATCCATGTGGGGTAGCCCATGTTACAGCTGCACAAATGTCATCCAAGTAAGTTCTAGAGTGAAAAACTGCAGAAGTGGCTATCACTCTGGTAGTGTGTGCTTTAACAGGTCCAGGTAATTCAACATTCTTTTTGGTGTATATGAAGGATATTCAATATTTCAACCATTTAGAAAGCGTAACTTTGGATACCGGTCTACCTAGCCTAACACTGGAAAAAGCAACAAACAGTTGATCAGATTTTCTGCTAGATTTGTTCTATGAAGGTAGAAATGCAATTGTCTGTGGACGTCTAATAAGTGCAAACAATATTCTCCTTTATTTGAAAAAATTGGAAAGAAAACTGCTAAATTTATAGTCTGATTAGTATTTGTCTCCAAAACAATCTTTGGTAGAAAGAATGGATTAGTCCTTAGCAAAGCTCTATTTGGTTGAAAAGTCAAATATGGTGATTTATAAGACAGTACCTGAATCTCTGAAATTCTTCTAGCAAAGGTAATAACTATTAATAAAGCTGTTTTCCAAGACAAGTACTTTAGCTCACAAGTGGCTGCAGTCTCAAAAGTGGGTATATCGAAGTCTGAAGACTCAAGTTGAGGTCCCATGGAACATATGGGTCTTTATAAGGAGGCCTCAGCATCAAGGTTCTTTTTAAAAAGGCCTTGCAAAGTTTATGAGACATTAATGAGGCATCCTGTAACCCACTGTGAAAATTTGAAATAGCCACTGGTTGAACCCTAATGGTAGAAGCAGAAGCTCCTTCTTCAAAGAGCAATGTCAAAAACTGTAACATTTTTGTGATGAGGTTGAAAGAGGATCAATTTTTTCCATTTACTACAACAACGTTTTCTACTGGAGGGTTTATGCAAAGCCAAAATAATCTTATGGACCGGAGAAGACATAATGTTATGCTTGGCAATCACTGGACGTTGAGAAGCCATGCTGTGAGCTTAGTTTCTGAAGGATCGGGTGAACTAATTCCTCTGGCTGGGACAGGAGATCTGGAGCTGGATCTAGTTGCTGAATCAGATAAGGCCAGAGAAAGGGGAACCAAATCTGTCGAGGCCAGAATGGGGTAATGAGATCACCTTGCTCTTCAACCTGGTTGCTTTCTTTAGAAATTGAGGGATTAACAGTATTGGGGGAAAGGCGTATAAAAGTCCCGAGGGCCAACCCATGAAGGAGAGTGTCTCTCAGGGACTCCCTAAAGGGGGCACCAGGAAAAAGTAGCTGTTGCATTTGTTGTTTTGGGGTGATGCAAAGAGATCACAGCAAGGTTTGTCCCAGCGGCGAAAAATCATTTGTGCCACTTTCAGGTTGCGAGGCCACTTGTGAGGGATGATAGTCCATCTGCTCAGCTTGTCCTCTATCACACTGGAAGACCCTGGGATGTGCATTGCTATTAGAAAGTGGTTGGAAGAGATCGCCCATTCCGAAATTCTGAATGCTTCTCAACAAAGGGGATAAGACTTGGTTCCTCCCTGTTTGTTGATGTACCAGATGACTGACATATTGTCTGTCTGGATCACAATTGTCCTTGAAGGAAGAAAAGCTTGAAAGGCCTGCAACGCTAATGGCACTGCCCTCATCTTTAGGACACTGATATGCAGGTTGGCCTCTGTAAGTGACCAAGTGCCTTGGACTGTCTTGCCCAGATAATGTCCCCCATCTGATCTGGAAGGCATCTGTGGTCACAATGGCCTGGGGTTGGGGTTGTATGAAAGGTCATCCCACTAGAATATCTGTAGAGCAAACCCACCAGAGAAGATCTCTTTTGCAATGGTTGGTCACTAAAATATAATGCGACATCTGTTGATGAAGAATGGACCATTGGAATGCAAGAAGCCATTGTAGAATCCTCACATAGAATATTGCTAGAGGTACCAAGATAATGGTCACTGCCATAGAACCAAGAGTCTGCTGTACCAGACGTGCAGCTACTGTCTTGCTGCTGATGATTCTCCTGACTTGAGATTTGATCTTTTTTAGATGGGGAAAAGGAAGGGAAGCTATGCAAGTGTTCATATTCAGATTTGCCCATATAAATTCCAGATTCTGCGTTGGAATCAGATGAAACTTCTCGTGTTTTATTGTGATTTTGAGGTCAGCACAAGTCTGAAGGACATAGCCTCTTGATTTTTCTAAGAGATGCCTGGTGGGAGCGGTGATGAGCCAGTTGTCTAAATAAGGAAACACTCAGTGTCTGTGTAGTCTCAAATGAGACGCTACCACTGCCATGCATTTGGTGAAAACCCTAGGGGCTGTGGTGACAGCAAAGGGCAGGGCTCTGAATTGATAGTGACTGGCTCCCAGCCAGAAGTGGAGAAATTTCTTGGAGCACTTGACCATCTTTATGTGGTAATATGCATCCTGGAGATCTACTCAGCACATCCAATCATCCTTTCCTAAGAAAGGAAGGATTGACTGAACTGTGACCATCTGGAATTTTGTTTATTGAACAGATTTATTCAAAACATTGAGATCCAAAATTGCTCTCCGGTCCCTGGTCTTCTTTGGCACTAAAGAATCTTGAGTAAATTCTGGATTCTTTCTGGTCTGGGGGAACATGATGGATGACTCTTTTTCTAGCAGTTTTTTTATTTCTTGAACTGCTGGTTCCCTTTGACTGGTGGAACATCGGGGATCCTTTTGAGTTTTTTGGGATGAGTGTGAAAGGGAATAGTGTATCCTCTGGTAATAATCCATTGCACCCAAACATCTGTAGATATTTTTAGCCAGGCATGTTGGTGTAAGGATAATTGTGCCCTCACTGCTTCCAGAGGCAAGCAATCAGGCCTCTTTTCAGGAGTGCTGGTAGGCCTTGGCTGACAAAGAATCTCTGGAACCCTGATTTTGCAGGCCACCTCTTCTGTGTGGATGGCGTCTTCCATTAAAACTCCTCCTTCTGCCCCTGGGGGAGCTACTACCACATGTGCCCTGTAAAGGCCCTTGGGACTTTCAGAACCACATCTTTCCACTCCTCTGGGTCCCAGAGAAGGACCCTTGAGGAGCAGAAAAACGTACACCCACTGCAGAAAGGGTCTTCCCATCTTTCTCACACCTGGACACGGTCTCACGAATTTTGGGGCCAAAAAGAGAAGAGCTGTCAAAGGGTGCATTGACAAACAAAGACTTGAATGGCTCTGCAAATTCACATAAGTGCATCCAGGTGTGTCTCCTTATGGCTACGCTGGAACTCGCTGCTCTGGTTGTCCCTTCAGCTGCATGCGCTATGAGCGTCAAGGACGAGTTGGATATGGATTCGAAGATGGTCAACTGAGAAGCAAAATTTTCTTGAACTTCTTCAGATATGGCTCCTACAAGGATTTAATCAAATCCCTTTGGAGTCTAGTGAAACATGCCATAACATTCAAAGACCGCAGAGCAAAGGTCAAAGAAGCATATACCCACTTCCCGAACCTATCCATCGCCCAAAACTCATTACTGGGAGGATGCATGGTAGAACTCTCCTCAGACAGTTCTTTCTTTGTGGCTGCTACAACCACCATGGCATCTACTGCTAACCCTTTAGCCCAAAACTGAAAATCTTCAATAGCCGAGATAATTTTGTCTGGCCTCTTAGGGATTGGCTGTATGGAATCAGGAGCCTTCCACACCTACTGCGCGATTAGTTTGATGAGATCATCAGCTGGTGGACTCACCCAAGAAGTTGATGGGCAAGAGCCGAAAGCTTGCATGTATAATGACTCCTCAGGGAAAGGATGTTGGTACTTCCAGCCACCCCTCTGTTTAAGGATCTCAAGGATGTCTCCAAAGGAGACATCTTCAGGGGATGACCTAGGGGATCCCTCCCCTTCATCATAGTCAGCATCCTCAGTTACAGATTCTTCTGGGGAATCCAGGTGTTTCCTCTTGCACTTTCTCTTGTTAGAGACTTCTTCAATGGGAAAATCTGAAGAAGTGTCAGAAGAGGATAAAACCTGGACAGGTGTATCCTACAGTTTCATCCCTCGCCATCCCAATACAGAAGCTGGTTGAGAGTCAGAATGAGAGGAAGGATCAGGGATCAACTCCAATTGGGGGGGGGCAGAGGTCAAAACCCTCTCCATTGCCTGGAATGCAGATCCCCACAAAGAGGGAAGGGAGCATGGAACCGAGAATGACTGCCTTGGAACAGAGGTCACTCCCCACTCCAAGGCGACTGCCCCCACTGCCGAAGCCAGACTGGAGCTCACACCTGCTGAAGCCTTAAGGTGTAGGAATGGCTCCAAGAAAACTGAAGTCGAAACCTGCTCCTCTAAACTGACAGTGGAATTCACACCCCAGGAGCCCTCCAGTTTCGATGCTGGAGGGATCAGAGCCTGAGTCTCCAAAACCACAGATAAGGAAGATTTGGTGGGGTCATGCAGAACTGGAGGTAGTCAGAACCAAGGACATAGAAGGCAATCCTCTAGCTGCAAGAACCTGATCCACTAGCCTCAACACACCCAATTCTGATAAGCTCTTGGTGGAGCAAACTGATTGGGTGGATGGAGATTTAGGTCTCTCCAGAAATGGACTAGGCAATTGTCCTGCATATGGATCTATAGATGGGAAATACTGCATTCTTGGAAAAATGTATTCTGGTTCCTGAAGAATTACTGTTGGAACCATAGGTGCCAGTATAGTGGATGGAACCGAGTTTATCTGTTCCAAAGTCTTGTCATATATTTCAGATGTTTGCATTGGTGCCGAAGATGCAAGTAGTCTCAGAGTAGAGACTTTTGGTTCCATAGCCATTTGTGGACCCTGTAGTTTAGGTTTCTTAGTCACCAGTGCCGAAGGAGAGGTCAGTGCCAAGTGACTTTTCTTCTTATGCTTCTCAGTTTTTGAAGAAGAGGATGAAGACGGGGCCGTCTTAGATTTGGAAACAGACAAGGTCTCCTCAAAAGATGATTCAAGCATGCCCTTTAACATTAATTTATTTTTTCATTCAACTAAGGCATGGTGACTGAATTCATGGCATATTGAACAGTCTTCTTGAAGATGTAACGAGCCAAAACAATAGACACATAATAAATGGCCATCAGAATTTGGCATTTTTCATATTGCATTTCTGACATATTTTAAAGCCAGGAGTGCTCTTTCCTTTATCAGCCATATCTAGCACATAAAAAAGGGATGGAAATTAGAAAGAGGAGAAAAATTACAGTACACTGCTACCAGGAATGGTAGGCCCAGAATACCCAATGGTATAAAGGTACATGTACAGACAAAACAGAAAGGAATATAGAAAGTGCTACCAATGATGGTAGATAAAGAATACCAGTGGTATATATAAATATAGATAAATATAACAAAACTCTTTTTTTTTGTAGGTAGAAAGTAAGAAAGTCTGATAACTATGGTAGTGAAGATTTCATTGAAGTGAAAAAAGGGACGGAAAGGAGTTAAATGAGAAAATATTTATAGTAGGATTTCTAAACTAAAGTAGAGAGACTATAATAGATAAACAATTACATAATTTTAAAATATAATTGTACTTCGCTCGAGAGGTTTGGCTAAGCATCTGACACTGAAAGCAGCAAACAAGATCAGAGGTAAAATGGAGAGTAGCATTATGGGTAGGGAGAAAAGCTCGAGAGTTTTTGGTCCTCACAGGCTGTAGTACAGTCAAGTCGGTTCCAATTTCGGAACCGAACTCACAGGTCAAGGAATAAATGAAGACTGATAACATCAGATCACTACCTTTCCACACAACAAAAATGTCATCCAGTAAGCGGGAATAAGTTACCACGTGGCATGTAAAATCAGAAATGAAAACCAGAGTTTGCTCCAAAAACCGAAATATAATGTTCGCATATACAGGGGTGCAAGCCGCCCCCATAGCAATGCCTGACACCTGCTTAAAATATTCACCTTCATAATATAAAAAGTTGACAAAAAATACAGCAGCAGCCACCAAAAGTCTGACATGAATGAAACCAACAGCAATCAATAAAAAATCAGTCCAGCTACCATGAGCCAAGGCATAAACTTTAATAAAACAAGAAACACAATACGTTTTTCATTTTTTCTTTTTCGTTTCTTGTTTTATTAAAGTTTATGCCTTGGATCGTGATAGTTGGACTGATTCTTTTATCAATAATCTAAAAAGTTGTTAGATAAAACTAAATCTATAAATTTAACAAGGATATCAATATTTTTAGGCTGTACTTTTCAATGAATTAAGCAGACTTCCCTAAACCATTTAAGACCAGTGAAGTGGTACAGAAGAAAACATATCAATAAAGGCTGAAAATTGGAAAGTGATTATCCATGATGATTGTATTTATCCAATTTTAGGTGTCAATCCACAATTTGTATTGAAGAGCACCTCAATTTAAAAGAAATCTTTGACATGATCATGGACCCCACCTTGATGGGACTGCTGCATATCCACAAGTCAAGCTCCACTCGAGTAACCCGCACATGCGGCCTTGACCTGTTCTGTAACATCAATAGGACTTGTTGGCGGGACAGATTTGTGTCCCACAGGCTCCCCCATCTGTGGAATAGACTCCATCTCCATGTCAAGCAGAGTACCTCTCAACCTGAATAACTGGATGGGAAATAGAAAATACATCCCTGGGATTCCATTTGTGTCCCTGCTGGACAGTGACATCGGGTGTTGATTTGTCTATACATGGGCTAAACTCTTGGCTAGGCTTATAAGGGCCTCAGGGCCAATAGCCTAGTAACTTCCTATGATCCTATGAAATGACATCTACTAAAAATGTTACATCTATTTCTAATAGAATTAATATAGGGATGATTAAATGTGGACGTTGCCCACAATGTAAATATATTTTTGTAGGGCAGATTTTACAACTACGCACGAACCAGTACAAACTTAAGTCACCACACACATATGATTGTAACTCAGTAAGGGTAGTATATATCACCTTTTGTGACCACTGTCACTTTTACTATATAGGTAAAACTGAAAGACAGTTGAAACATCGCGTATATGAACAAATGTATGACATCAAAACACTTAATGAGAACGCTTTGTATAAACAAAATTTCTTGCCAAGATCACAATTTTTTTTTTATTTTTTGTGTTGGAATAAGTATTTCCAAATAAAGGGGTGGACAATGGGAGTTGAAACTTGACCAGGCTGAATTAGAATGGCAACTCAGACTAAAAGCTAATAAAATGCCAGGTTTAAATGAAACTATTTCCATTAGTAGTATTTTGAAGATGCAAGCCTCAAGATTGTAACAATTAAGTTTTATATATTTTTGGCTACAATTATAACATTTAAATAGAAATTCATTATTTATTACTTTGTAGCATTAAAATTAATTTCTTATTTCCACATTTATTCCTTAATTATTGTGATATTGTGGTTTGTCGTATAATGTCACATGTTTGGTGTATTTAACTATTTAAATTACTGACTTTTAATTGCTCAAAAATTCTGATGAAGTTCCAATTGATTGGGATGAAAGGGCTCAATGTTTTGTGTTTTATATGTGCATTAAAAGCGTTTTATATAACAAGTACACTTGGACTTTGTAATTTTATACAACTGTTTGTTCAGGTTGTCCAGCTTTTATTTGCTTAACATCCTAGCATGTGCCAGGTAACCCAAAATTCTTTGGTTTTAGTTTCATTCCTCTCCAGGTGTACTCTATTGCGGTTTAATAGTGACCTCACTAATTGGTCCCAAGCAGTGAAATGGCAAGACAATTTCTACTCTTTCTTTCCTATATCCACTCAAGTCCCACAAGGCTCTGTCCTAGCACTACTGCTGTTTAACTTATTTATCAATGACCTAAACATTGAAAGAGGCCAGTGGTGAGGACTGTGACTCCTTGATTACTGGTCCAGTGGTGGGTTGTCACATTTATTGGTTGGCAGTGGTGGGACCACATCACATAGTAGGATTCAGTGGTGTGGATATTGAACTCCTGTAGCATGTAAACAGTGGTCACTAAAGAAGGTGTTTGTACTCTCAAGCAGCCACTTGGCAGACATTCAGAGTTTAATAGTTTTATTTATTTTTTTGTTAGTTTAGTTAGACAGGGAGAGCAGGCAAAAATGTCAGCAGAGGAGTATGGCAAGCTGACAAGGAGCCAGTTGGCTGAGATGTGCCAAACCAAAAGACTGGGGCATGCCAACCTGACTAAAGCAGAAATGATTACAGCTTTAGTCGCAGCTGCATCACAGACCAGCAACCAGGAGGACAACCAGACTGGCCTTGGGGATGTACAACTCTCAGAAAACAGACAGTTCTATTTAACCTTAGAGGACTTAAAAATCCATCTGCAGTTATACAGACTTGAAGGGGAAAATGACTGTAAATTATGAAACAATGCAAATGTTGTTCATGATGTCTACATAACGGAGCTTTTCTCCCCTGGCTTCCACTGAAAAAAAGGCATTGCTCAGTTGGACTTTTCTGGTAAACAAATACTATTTATTTTATTAATTTATTGGCATCTGTTTTTTCTGTCAGCCAATAGCATTAAAAATAGTAAGGCCTTACTAAGATGTCTAGGCAACTCAGGTCCTATGTCCCAGGTCAAAAGAATCATTTTCCTCATGACTTCCAAGATGGCTGCACACTGAAATCAGCTCTCCCAGTGTTAAAAAAAAATGAGAAAGAAGGGCTAGTAATTCTGTCAGTTTTAGTAAAATTCAGTTACTGGCTATAAGGACACTGCCTACACAGCAGCAAAGAAGAAATTTAAGACAGCCCAAAAGAAAATCTGACTTGCTCACAAACCAGACACACACTATCAAACTGGGAGACTCCACATCAACCAACACACCTGTCACCGGGGGGGGGGGGGGCACAGGGGTCCCCTACTGTTTGGTATATACTTCTCAGAAGTTCAGGTCAAACTAAGGGGTTGTGGCTGACCAAGTTTGCGGACTGCAAACTGGGTGCAATTACTGAACCCCCAAATTATCTCAGTATACTCCAGGAGGATCTTATGCAGACCAACAGCTGGTGTTTTAGTCACGGTCTCAAACTAAATGCAAAGAAATGCATCATCATTTCCTTTGGAAAAAACAATGTCCCTTCACACTGTCAAATCAACAATACCCTAAGTATCCATGAAGTGGTAAGAAGCTGACTACGATCACCATGTGTCTCCCATAGTAAGGAAGGCTTTCTATGTAACACATTTGATTAGTAAAGGCATCGCCTCAACAGCAAAGGAGGTTATAACCCCTCTTTACTCGGCATTAATCCAGCCCATAATTGAGTATAATGCCTCATTTGCAACTGGAGAGACTTCAGAGGTTTCTAACAAAGAAAATCAAGGGACTCCAGCACGTGCCTTACATAGGCTGACTAAAGTCCCTGTCACTATACCCTGTATTGTATAGACTTCTTAGGGGAGACTTATGCTTGGCTTACAGAGCAATCTCAGACCCAGACCTAATGAATTTGATGCATATCTGTAAATCAAATGGGACTAGAACTACCCATTCCAGGGGCCAAAATATGTCCTGCGACTTAAACAGGACATGCTGAAGAGACAGATTTGTCTCCTAACAACTGCTGTATCTTTGGAATAGACTACCAATTCATGTGAAACAGAGCAACTCTAGGACACTGTTCAAGAGGAACCTGGACGAGTGGATGGGGCACCATAAATTCTTATCAGGGATATAGCCTACAACCCTCCATGACATGGGCAGTCATTACTAAATGAAATCCTCGGTTTTGACTAGAATATCAATGGTATTACATTGGGATGAAATGGCTAGGTTTGAAATGACCTCCGGTCGATAACCTAGCAAATTCCTATGAACTCCTTTTGAAGGTGAAGAGAAAACACTGACTGTGAAGATTCCTGCAGCTGTTAAGCAAAGTGTTCTCGCTTTCGTACAAGAGATGGCTTCCACTAATTTAGAGAAAAAAAGTAAATTCAAATGTGTTCAGAGCTGATTACAATAAATGGAACATTGAAGGAGTATATAAACTCAGATAACACGATACTAGAAAAAAATGGAAGCAGCTTCAAAAAGCAATTCAGATAAACCGATAAAACTGCAAAAATCAGAGGTTTAAATGAAAAAAACGTTGGCTGAGTATGAAATTACTCAAGAAAAACTATTTAAAAAAATGTTAGAGTTAGAGGACGCAGCACAAAAATAAAACTGGAGATTTTCTGCTGTATCAGAGAAACAGGAAGGAACATGTATCGTGTATGCTCCAAACCTGGCCAAGAGAAAGCATGGGATAGTCCAGTGGACCATTAAGAGCCCATATTCAGTGGAGACCCAGGGAGAAAAGCTCCAGAGAATACAAATAAATACAACATGAACAATTATTTAAAATTATACACACTAACTACAGTATAAAAAGTTAACTCAAGTGAGTATTAGGCAAAGATGATTATTAGACAGTTTGGTGAAATTCACACAAATATTCAGTGTCTGGCAATTAACAGTTGTAGGAAAATTGAGGCAGAAGACAACATGGAATATATCACTGTACAACTGTTACTAGCTAATATTACAGAATGAAACAGTGATGAAGCTTTAGAATAATGTGGTAGGGCTGATTCAGGCAATGTTATGGGCATATGTTACCCACAGAAGAAAAAAAGAGACAAACTGAGTATAAAGTGTAAGAATGTGAGAGAAGGTATAGAAGTGGAAGTGGTCAAGACTTAAAAATTGGGGGTAAGGTACAATTGCAACTCCATATGGAGGAGAAGTAAGTACGTAAGGAAATTTTAAAAGCTGCAAGGTTTAGGTTGGATCTAAGTGATAAAGAGAATTCCAGGTTTACCGAGTAAGAGTATAGAAGTTGGCCTGAAGGTAAGTTGGGTTTATGTACCTGTAGAAGATGTTGATTTTCGGATCTAAGGGACCTTTTGGGTAGGTAGTTACTGAACAGTGAGGTGAGGGTGGGACATTCAGAAGGTTTGTTTACTAATTTGTGAGCAGTTGTTAATTGTATGTAGGAAAGATAATGTGGTAGTTCGAGCCAATTAAGAGAGTGTAACGTTATACAGTGGTGGGTGGAATATGAGGCACTGGTGGCAAACATAGCAACTTTTTTTTTTCCAAACATCTTTATTGAATTATCACTTGTGACATAGGAAAACTTACATTCATATAAAAGTAATCACGCTATAATTAATAATAAACATTTTACTTTGCATATATTGATATATTATTATATAACCTAAGCAACATTACATATTCCTGCCTTTTTATATAAACAAGAAACATCTTTATTAAACCATCACTTTCTACATAGCCAATCATACATTTATATAAATGAAAACAAACCAGACTGACACAATCCTAGTTGCATGCATTTTACATTACAAACCATGCTGACCCACTCCCAGTTGCAAACATTATACATCACTTATAATCTACCCAATCTTTTTCAGTCAGACATTACATAGCTCATTTAATTCCTGCCACCTTTTACAACCTCATTCCTCCCTTATATGTTCTCACAATTCCCATTTTTCCTACGTAGTTTGCTCCTACCCTTTTCTAAAGATATGAATTCCAACTGTTACATCTCTGTTATTATATTCACGACTTCTAGTATAGCTGGTTAAGATTTTGATTTCCATTTTCTAGTAACTGATTTTTTGCCAGCCACCATTATTAGACACAGCAAGGCCTTACCATGCCTAGGCAATTCCAATTCTGCATTATAGCTCAAAAAAATCATCTCCCTCGTCACAGCAATCTGTCCAGCCAGCAACTTGACAGTGCATCTTGCAAGGAATCCTTAAAGTCCGCCAATTCACCACACTCCCAGAAAATATGTTCCCAATTACCTCTTTCTTCCCTGTTACACCTCCAGCATTTGCTGCCTGCCTGAGGAAAAATTTGCTGGAGTCTGCTTGGGGTATATAAATATCGATGCAAACATTTCCAGGCAAAAATCCTAAATCTTCTAGATTTTGTTGCATATTTGGGAGACATACATATATCCTTCCATTGTTTCTTTGTGAATTGCTTATCCAATCCTTTCCAACCTCCTCTGACTGATTCATACAATTATCATGTAATATTTTATATGCTCTACTAATTATTCCTTTTTTAATGGCAGCTTATGTTCTAGAGTCTACTAAAAACTCTACCAATGCTGGTGTTTTGTTTAGGAACTCCCCTATTTCTTTCTCTTTGCCTATACTCTGATATCAATCCCTAATAGGGAAGGCAATCTCTAACCTGCAGTCCAAATAAATTCTTGGGATCTTCCCATTTTATCATATTTCCCTCTCTAGTTATTTGCTCCTAATACCTTGGTTCCTTTACCTGTTTTCTCCAATAAATTCTAGCTTCCTCTTCCCTATTGTCTATATATCTCTAATTGCAATCATCCCTATTGACAGAATCTCCTTTCTCCAATCCTGTGTTGGCTTAGTTCTTAGAATACTTTCTGCTACTTCATGGATATAATATTCTGTATGACTGTTGTTATTCTCCTTAAAGGCCTGCATCCAAAATCCCAGTCTCTCCTCATTTCTTCAGCTTCCCCCGTTTCATCATCATCCCTTTCCACTTTGAGACATAGTTTTCTGCTTGTCCTGTGTATGGGAGTCTTAACTGCATAGCTCTAAAATACCCCTTCAAATTGGGCAAACCCAATCCGCCCTGTTCTACTGGAAGAATAAGCTTATCCCACTCAACTCTTACAATCTTCCCCTCCAAGATAAAGTCCTCCAGCTCTTTATTGCTATCCACAACTTCTCTGTTTGAAAACAATATACATGACCTATGTATAAGACTAAAGGGACTAAAAACATTTTAACTGATTGTATCTTATTATCCATATAACAAAAGCTTCCATTATATCCTCTTTTTGTATTATCTTTTGTTTAGTCTCTTCCCACATATCCTTAGCTGCCACACGAGAATAATTTTTAATCCATGCTCCTAAATACTTCATTTTATCATGTCCCCATAAATATGGATATTCCTGTACCGATTCTTGTCTGGGTACATCATTTACTACTATTGCCTTTATTTTAGCTTCATTAATTTTGTATCCCAAAAATATCTGAAACTGTCCCAAAATGTTCTACAATACTTTAATGTTTCTTTCTAGTTTTGTCAGGTATAAAATAATATCATCTAAAAATAAAGCCAGCTTTTCTTGACTACCATACCAATTATATCCTTGACTTTCTGAGCCCCTTATTCTCTTTGCCAACAGTTCCAAATATAATGCAAATAATAAAGGAGAAAGAGGACACTTCTGCCTGGTTCTTTTGCTCAAGCAGAAATTATCAGAGAGGACCCCACCCACTTTAATTTTCACTTCCGATCCCTCATATATCCTCCTAATCAATCTTATAATTTTTTTCAGGAAATGCAAATGCTTCCATTGCCCTGCTCATAAAGTCCCAGCTTACTCTGTCAAATACTTTATATGCATCAAGACCCTCCAATAACAATGGTATTTTCCAACATTCTGCTTCCCTCTGGATCATCAACTTTCTGTTAATGCTGTCAAATGTTTGCCCCCTTCCACAAAACCACACTGATCCATATCTATTCATTTTGGCATTACTTTTGCCATTCTTTTCACTATTATAGGCATGAACATGTTATAATCATGATTTAGCATTGATATGGACCTGTATAAAGTTAGATCTGATGGATCTTTACCCTCGTTAGGTATTACAGGTACTACTGCTTTCTTCCAGGATGTTAGTACTTCTTAAATACTATTAAAGAACACTTTCCGAATCTTTATCAATTTTTTCTCTCCTGGCTTGCAAACTTCCACAGAAATACCATCTATTCCTGGAGATTTATCTGTAGATTGGTTATAAATCACAATTTTGTATCTCATCCCCTCCTATCCTAAATGTTAGTAATTGAGCCTCATCTACCTCTAACGTTGGCATATTTAATTCTTCCATAAACATTCCCATTTGTATCTTTTCTTGATTTTCATATTTCTCTGCTTTATAGAGACTTTCACAGAATTTCCAAAATATTTCTAATACCTCTACAGGATCTTTTGTTACCTTCCTTGTTTCAGGCTCCCTAAGTTTGGCAACATCCCTTTCTAGTTTCCATTGCCTGAGTCTTTGTGCTAAAAGTTGTGCTCTAGTGTTATTATCAAAAAACAGTTGCTTAATAGCAACCTTTCTAAACTCATGCATATTATTGAGGTAATCCCTTATTTTCTGTCTAGCATTCTGCAGTTGATCCTCTTCTTGTTCTGCAAGATTCCCCCCCATTCTGTAATACTTTAACATTTGTCAGTCCCTCTAAATAATTCTTGTTACTTCTTAACCATAGCTCCCTTTCTTTTATTTCCACATATTTTAAGCTGCACCTTATTTTTGCTATACTTTCAGAAGAAATTTCTACCCCAACAGCTCCTGAAACCTCTCCACTACCCATTCCTTAAATTCATCTCTTTTCAACAGATAGGTGGGAAGGCACCAATGTCTCATTTTTATTTTGTTACCCTATACTTTAATTTTAGCTATTATTGCCACATGATCTGAAATAGTTATTGGGCGAGTACCAAGACCTTCAATTAAATGCACATGTTCCTGTAAAATGTAAACTCTGTCTAGCCCAGCCCAGTTTTCATATCTTGGGGAATAATATGTAAATTCACTCTGAATTCCTGTTACTGAATTCACATCTTCCATGCCAAATATTTTCATAAATTTCTTCAAAAATCTACCCTCCTTTGTTATAGTCTCCCCTTCTGGGACCCCCCCCCCCCGACACATCATCACTGCTGCAAATCAAATTCCAGTCCTCGCCTATAATTAATATTCCTTACTGAAAACTGATTATTTCTCCCAGAATTTTCTTAAGCTCTATTATAGCAGTTTTAGGTGGAATGTAAATACATGCCAGTGTAATCCTCCTCCCTTGCCAGTATCCCCTTAGCATTAAAAACCTGCCATTATTATCTTTTTATCTTCTTCTATCACTTTTGGAGCTCCCCTTGCAATTAATATAATTATTCCTCTTTTCCTTTGTCAAAGGTATTCCACTGAATAACCATCCTGAAAACCTTTCTTTGTCAAATTCACATGTTCAGTTCTTTCTAAGTGTGTCTACTGTAACATAGCTATTTGCACTCTACATTTTTAATATAGTTCACTACTCTCTTTTTGCATTTATCTGTGAGACTATTTACATGTATTAAAAAGTTTATTCCAACCTTTTATAACACCTTTTTTGTTAAATTTCTAGTTCCAGCTTTTGTGCTACATGCATACACTGTTTGACAGGATGAACAGTTGTTTCTTGTCATATTCACTTGAGCCTATGTCACACCTTACACAGCTTTTTGTTTTATTGAAACCCCTCAAAAAATACAAACACATCCCCAATACCGCCTAAAACCTTTTAACTGAATACTAACACACAAACCTATGTACACCTTCAAACATTGAAGTTTTACCCTCCTAATAGGAACAAAAGTCCCAGACTGACAGCCACACTTGAAGACTTGAGTTAACCTAAAATAAGGTTTATCCATGGTAAGTGCTGATTGGTTTTGTCTTATCTTCATATCTGTCCTAGCTGGGAAAACCACTGAATGCTTTCAGAGAACATATCTACTTTGGTAAAACTCCTGAATGTTGTTTTTGGAGAACATTATCTCCTAGCCAATTTCTCTTTTCTTTTTTTCTCAGTCAATCATTCTCCACCAGACTACAGCCAGTTTCTATTTATCAGATTGTCTCCATGGAAATGTGAAGACCAGCTGCAGAATTGTTACTGAGCATACATATACGAGCTAAAAAAAAACCTCATAATATTCAATGTTCTTTTTCATTTACTTGGTGTCTCTTAAAACTTGTTACTAAATCAGTCTAATGCCTTTAATCCAGTCATTCCTCCCATGTAAGAATGATAAAAAGCACATTAATTTTTCTTTTATCATGCTTTTTAACCAGGCTTTTTTTTACATCACAGTGCCTACATTTCTTAAAACTGAACAAAAGACAGAAAAGAAGGAAGAACGAAAAAAAAAAAGAACAGCACCTATTTACAATCCCCACCAGTGGCAGCTCGTGCTATAGGACTTAGGACTGTAGGACTGCAGCCCTCCCACCTAGAAAACAAAAAGAACACCCACCTAGAAAAAAAAAAAAAAGTTAACTACAAAAAAAAAAAAAAAAAAAGAAAGAAAGAAAAGTAAAAAAAAACAGTTAACTACAAATCCCGGAGGTCCTTGCATGCGCAGACGCACTGGTCGGAACCCAGAAAAACCCCAGACTGCTTTGTCAAGCAGTCCGGATAAGGGAAAAGGCATCTTTGCCCTGCAAATGCCCAGAAGTCTGTGTGGTGATGACCACACAGGACAGAAGTGCTCCTGACTGCTCCTTCTGCAGGCTAAACCAATCAGGAGAGCTTTGCATGGCTGGAACCAATCAGGAGAGAGGTGAGGTTTGTCTCGTGATGACTGGAGGATTTACCATTAGCTTGTGTGGGTGAGGAGCTCTCTCCATGAGAGGATGGATGCAGGACTGGATTTTCTTTCCCAATGTCACTCACATGGCTGGATTGGATTTATTTTCATGGCTGTTGTAGGTGAGGAGAGTTGGATGTATTTTCCCAATGTCGGATGGTCTCACAGCCGTTCTAGGTGAGGCGTGTGTGTGCGTGTGTGTGCGTGTGTGTGTGTGTGTGTGTGTGTGTGTGTGTGTGTGTGTGTGTGTGTGTGTGTGTGTATGTGTGTGTGTGTGAAATGCCCCGATTGCTACATGGTGGTAGGTAGAGAATAAGGCTTGAACCCTGTACCTTGGGCCCAAGTGGCAAGAGCCTGAATTTCCTACCCACTGCCATTTGTAAAAAAATTGTAGATTTTTGCCTCATATTTGTTCTGTTCTGTTCCTCATAAAATCTGTGGTTTCTGTATTTTTGTTTCTTAACACAGCCAGTAGTGCTTTGGTAGCATTGTTGCCTGACAGCTACAGGTTTTCTGGTTTGATTCTTGGCTGGGATGCCTTCTGTGTGGAGTTTGCATGTCCTCCCTGTGTTTGTGTGGGTTTGCTCTGGTGTCCTCGATGGATATTTGAAATTTGTCCCTATTTGTTGGACTGTAGTCACCCATTATTGGCTTTGTCCGGGTTTTTTGTGCCAAGGTTGAGAGCTATGGGGGTAACTGAACTCACTGAATATGTTTGGGGGCTGTAGTCCCCCATTATTGTCTTTGTTCAGGTGTTTTGTGCTAAGATGTTGACAGCTATGGTGAGAACTGAATTCACTAAATGGTAGCCATTTAAGTTTCAGTCTTCCTTTCTTTCATAAAACAGATGATTTGGCATAGTGGTATGTTTCTCTGACTGTTTTGCCCAGGGTCTTGGGTTCAATACCTGGCAGTGAAATGTATGGCCGTAGCACAGCATTTTATTATAATAATTTTCCAACATTATACAAGCAATGTTTAAAATGTGTCCCTGCTTTTTTGTCTTTTGCCCCCCCTCCCCCTAAATTTTGGCTTTTTCCAGATTTTTTGTGCTGCAAAGTTTAGAGATACAGCTGAGTGTCAAGCAGATTTTACAAGAAGCTGAGAGCTGCAGGGGAAGAAAAGTTTAGTGCTGCTTATGCCGAGTCTGCTTGCATTAATAGCACAATAGGTAGTGTACTTGCTTTTGATCCAGAAGGCTGTGGGTTCTACTCCCACAGTAGGTAGATGCATTGCTGATACTATACTGTATTGTAAAGGGGGTGGATGCTGCAGTCCTTTTTGGTGAAGGTATCTAGTAACTATGAACCTGTTATCAGTTTGCCATCCATTCCCTATTGCAATATTACTAGCTTATCATTTTTTTAATGCAACTTAGACAATTTATTCCTCAAGGGTAACCGGCACTTTATTTGTAGATGAAACAATGAAATATAGTTGTTTGCTAGCAGCAACCTCTTCATTAGTTATAGATTTCTTTAATGTGGAATTATTTAGATGACTTTTACTTCTTCAGAGATTGTGCATATTTACTGATACTGGTGGACTGTAGAAGTTTGAGTAGACTTTTATGATAGAAATGTTCTGAATTGGGCAGTTTTGTCGTTATTAGTGCATGGATTTTGTTTCATTGTTTACTGGAAAAATGTTCTGAATAGGGCAATTTTGTCATTATTGGTGCATGCATTTTGTTTCATTGCTTACTGGAAAAATGTTCAAAACAAATTTAAAATATCCTCTAACAACTGTACTATATTGTACAAGGAATATAATTTAATACAATCAGGAAGGTGTATCAAAGACCACGTGTATGTTTTGTGTGCAAGGGGCCTATGATTTGAAAACAGCCCAAAGTTAATCTTTATCTGCCACTGGCAAAATGTATTTTCTTTGAATGTGGGTTTCAATGAATGTGAGTTTCAAGGGCAGAGAAGTTTTAATGCTAAGTCTGTTTTCATTGTGAGATTGCATTTCTTTATTTAGCTGATGTCTTAGTGTTTGTGCTGTAAAATGCAAAATGAAACTTTCAAATGAAGTCCAAATCATCATAGAAGTAAAGCAGTATGCACATTAATGTTTATGGTAAATGGGGTGAAATAGCCAAGTAATGGTTCATTGGAATGGCTATAGGGGGGAGGCTTCATTCGACCATGATTTTGTGAGGGGAAGGGCGGCAAACTCAAAAACAGCCCCGGCTGAACTATACCTCTCAACTGTCCAGATTTTCACAGAATGAATAGATTTTTACTTCTTATTTTTGGTTTGTTCCTCATAAAACATGTGGTTTTCTGGCAAATAATTTAGGAATTAAGTCACTAAATAATGACAGACACTGAGTTTCAGACTTCATAACCTTCAGAAAAATGCATGCTAAAGCAAGACTTGTTATTCTATTAATTGTCTCAGTTTATACAACAATTTATAGTGCTGTTTATATGTTCCCCCAGTATATTTGGCCTTGTCCAGATTTCCTGCATTAACAGGTTGAGAGGTATGTGCAAATAAATTGCTTTATAGAATTAGGCATATCCAAACCACTAAACTGTCCCCAATTTTGGCTCAAAATGTTGCTCTCCCCTAATAATCCGGCTGCAAAATGGCAATTTTGAAAGAAAACGTGGAGGACTTACAATTAAGAAATAACTGTAATAATCAAAGTTATAGATTACTTTTATTTCAGAAATGCATATAAATTGTTTTATTTTGTCAGCTGCTCAAGTTAGCAGTACTAATATTAAAAAAGTGTCCCTTCTTTCACAGGTTCCCAGCTGTATTGTGTGGCTATTTTATATTTTTGCATCACATTTTTGGTCCATTTTTCATAAAATTTTGCTTTTTTGGTAAATTAGTGGCAAATCATTAAAGACTGAAGTTAGAAAATAATGACAAACATTTGAGTTTCAGATTTCATACCTTTCAGAAAATTCATACTAATACAAGACCTACTATTCTATTATCTTTCTAAGTTTATAAGAGCAATATTTAAAAATGTCCTTATTTTTGGGCCTTAGTCCCACTTCTATGTATGGCTCTGTCTATATTTCTTGTTCTGAGGTTGAGAAGTACGACAAATGTGTCAGGGTTATCACAGTCAGCCAGGGACATTTCAAATTGTGACATACTTGTTGCAACCTACTCCCCCCATGTAGTGACTCTGGATGTGTCCAAGCAAGGCAAGGAACAGTTATGTTAGTGTAACTGTGCAGAGTATCCCCCCATCCAAGGTAGACAAAAGTGCTACTTTTATTCTGTCCTTGATTTTGCAGAATGTTCTGGTTTCTGTCATATTTTTATACTGTTGATTTATGCTTATTACTCAGAAAGTGCCTGTTGCTCTGTGTTTAAGAAGCAATGCTTTAATGACCTTCAGGTAAGCTTGTCTGAGATTGTAAGATGTAAGTAAGCTTTAATAAGCATACTGTTAAAGAACTGCCAACACTGAAAGCCTTTCTGTTGTTGCCATGCAGAGAATACTTACATAACTAGATAATGTATAAGCCTTGGGTATTGAAATGCATATGACAGTATTTGTAATAAAGGACAGGATTACATTATTTTAAGAAGCTCATTACATTTGTTGGAGACTTGCAGTTATCTTTGCAGGCTTTACCTGTAAACCAAACAAAATGCCAATCTATCATGTGTGGTCCATTACCTGTATAGTAAGTAATCCTTTAAGCAATGTATCTTGAGCTTGTTTCTTGTTTGCTTTTCATTTTTTACTTTGATCATGTTTTCCCCATGAAACAAATAGTTGTTGTCAGGCAGCAGGTATTTTTTGAACAAGAAACATTTTTACAAGTGGGGGTATTAGTGAGATTGCTACTTTCAGCATGTTACTTGGTACTTTAATAAAGCTGAATATAAATTATAATTAGAACTGCAGTGTAAGGAAAAGTGGTTTGAGTTGAGTGCTGCTTGTTTTTCTTATACTTGGCTTTGACTGGCATTCCAGTAATGTATTTAAAAAGTAATTTATTTTTTTCATGCCTCACAACCTTTTTGTTTCCATCTAGATATTAAGTAAGCTGTCATGCAGCCAATGAATTGAAATATTTTTTTTCTTCTACACTTCATTTTGTCTTGATTGGACTCTCATAATGACAGTTTGGCACCCAGGGCAGTGTATTTAATTAAAGTTACAGTTTTTGTGGTTTTGAGCAATGCTCCTCCCCTTTCTAGTTGGCCGCAACCCTTCCCATTGACCCCACCCATTCAGCTGTCTCCTGCAGCCCCCCTTTGATTTGAAGTCACCAGCTGCCACTGATCCCCACCCCACCCTAAACAACTGAAAAACTATCTTATAGCACTCAAAGAAAACCAAATGCCATAAAACCAGTACCATTTAAGAAAAAAAAATCTTTACTTACAGTTACTTTCACCATCCTCTTCCCCTCCCCAAAGCACTTTTCCAAACATTAATGGCATGAAGTATGCATATGCTTTACAGGGGTCTATATTACGTTATCAAATACTTACAACATCGAACGTGATATGGTGGACACCATATGTTCAAAGTTGCAAGCATTCGAAAATTAAAACAAATTAAAAAAAAACAGTAAAAACTTACCTGAATGTTTTAAGCAGGGGGCAAGCCTCCTTGCATCCCCACACCTCCCGTTCTTTAAATATACCAACTCCGAGATCGCACTACAGTACAGTAAATGGAAATCTTCTCTATGAAGATTTCTGCTTTTGTTTTCGAATACTTGCAACTTTGAACATATGGTGTTGACCATATAACATTCGATGTTGTTAGTATTCAATAACGTAATATAGACCCACTTTAGAGTCCCCCGCAAGTCCAACAAATTCTGAAAAAGTCTAGTATTTCCAGATTTTCTTGTTTTGTCATATTTCATTAATACAATTATTGCACTGTAATCCCATATTAAGTCACTGGATTTATTATTGTTCATCTCTGTCTCTGCTTCTTTTCCAATGTACTCTTGATTCTTCTAGTCAACCCTCATGCTCCTTTCCTTCTCTCCATTTTCCATTGAAAATTTTGGAAAGGTTTCACAGGTACAGTCCCTCTGTGGTCTTTACTACCAGAAGAACAAGAAGCAGAAACACCTTCTGTTTTACAGCTTACTTTTTGTTGGACAAACTTTTGTATTTCCTCCCTAGCATGTACTTCATCAAAAAATGATTTTGTCCCTCCAGGGAAAAATACCTTGAAGACAGCTGGGTACAGTAGTTTGCATCTCACAACTGCATCTCAACATTTCCTGAATAGTGAAATAAATTTGCTCCTCTTCTGTCTGGTGTATAATGAGTAATCATTCTCCACAAACACTCTGCTGTCTCCTACTTTTAGTACTTTATTCTTCTGCCACAGTTTTGTCAGAATCAACTCCTTCTGCTGGTAGGATTGCATCTTTAATATTAAAGGTCTAGGTTGCTTTCTTATACCCAGATATAGCGCATACACAAGATGTGCCCTTTCAACCAACTCCTGCTGTGGAATACCAGTCCAGTTGCTTATTTTTGTTTTCATAAAATTAATGCAGTCTGTTCCTTCCAGCTTCTCTGATACAGTTGAAAATCTCAAGTTTTCCTTATGTGCTCTGTCCCCTAATTCTATTATTTTTTTTGAAACATCTCTTCCTGAGCAGTCTCATATTCAGCCAGTCTTTCTTCATTTCGACCTCTGCTTTTTGCAGCTTTATTATCTCATCTGAGTATCTGTTTAAAGCTTCTTCCATTTTCCAGCCTTTTGTTGTTTGTTTTGATATACTCCATCAGTGTTTTGTTTATTTTAACCAGGTCTGTATGCAGCTGCCTTATTATTGGAAGTCATGTCTGAAGGTTGCATTGCTTTTTGCTGAACAGCTGCAGAACTTGCTAGAAATAAGCTGTTACTCAATGTGCAGCTATCTTGGAAGCCCCAACTTTACAACTTTGTTGCAACATATTTCAAGTTTTGACTGTAGGGTAGATTGTAAATTAGTAAGAAATGGAGTTCTATAGGTTATGGATGGTCGTAGATATGCAATGGCAAGTATTTTGTTTTTTTTTTTACTGGAAGAGCTTAGAAAGTGTTTATGCCTATAAAGAATGCCAAGTTTTTGGTGAGTTTTTATTTATTTATTTTTTGACATTGTGCTGAATATGCAAGTTGAATTTTAGGTGTTCATCCATTATTATACCTAGTAATTTAGTGTGGGATACTACTGCAATTGTAGTTTTGCTCTGACAGAGTATAATAAATTGGTCTTTGTTTATGTTTTTTTTCTTAGGGTTGAATAGAATTAGCTTGGTTTAGTTTGTGTTGAGAAACACGTGATTTTTGTTAAGCCATTTTCTATGGAAGTGAAGGTGAGTTGTGTAGTATGTTGGAAGTCAGATATGGAGCCGACTGAACAGATGATAGTTGAATATGATGCAATCATATCAGTAGAAAGAGTTGATCCTGGCAAAATTGTGACAGAAGGGCAAAATATTAAAAATTGCAGATAGGAGAGTTTGTAAAAAACATTTACTCACTGTACACCAGGCAGAAGAGAAGCAAATTTATCACTATCAGGGAGTGCCGAGAGGCAGGTGTGAGATTCAAGCTGCTGTATCCAGCTGTCTTCAGAATATTTTTTTTTCCCTGGAGGACTAAAGTCATTTTTTGATGTAGAACAGGCTAAGCAGGAAATACAAACGTTGGCCCAACAAAAAGTGAACAAACAGAAGGGGACTATGCTTCACATTCTTCTGATAATAATGCTCATACAGAGGCTTTGCCAGTGAAGCCTTTTCCAATGATCCAAAGGAAAACCCTTGAGAGAGAAAAAAAAAAATCACAATAGTTGTCTAGAATAATCTGGAGCACCTTGAGCCAGAGTCTGGGTTTGGGAGATGGAGATGATCAAAAGGAAGACCAGCAACACTGAAATTAGCAAATAAATGTGAGACTATAAAGCATCAGTCAAATTTGTGAAGAATGGCTTTACAAGAAAAAATGGCTAAGAAACACTGGACTTTTGCTGACTTAAACGTGTAGGAGGATTGAAAGGCATATACCCCTCTTCATGTCATTAATGTTTGGAAGGACACAAAGGAAAAAAAGTAGCCAAGTAAAACAATTTTTGTTCTTAATATTTGTGCAAAACATTCCATTATATAAGTTACATATTATACAGTAAAATATTTTCAGTGATTGTTGCATGAGATAAAAATACTAAAATAAACAAGTACTTTTTTCTTTCTTAGTTTTCAGACATATAGGCATTAGAATGTAAAGAGAAAAAAGGTTTGTTGTGTTGGAGTGGGGAGTGTAGTGTAAAAGTGCACCAACTATAATATATGTGGAGCTGAGATGTTTTCTCTTACTTTTTGCATAGGTGAATGTTTGCAATAATGCCCTTAGCTTTATCTAACAATTTTTTTTGTGCGTGTAAGCATGTGGGTTTTTACAAAAATAACAGAACGAATGAGAAGAATGAGATGAAAAGTTTTCCTTTAGCAAACAAATGTTCAGTGTGAGTTGAAAAGTGAAGGGCAGCTGTGCATTTTGTTCTGATGTTTCAATGGAGATGAGCTGACTACAGGTGCATGCAATAAAATTAAGAGTTGTGGGCATTGTTTGCTACAGGAATCATACAATTTAATGGAATAATGGTGGGCAGCTTAGTAAAAAGTAAAGTTTGAATTTACTGGAAGTGAGTAAGAGATAGCAGCTTTCCTTGTACCTAAATACTTCAAAGCATTTACTAGAACAATGTATAATTTAGTTTTATTTAAAGATAGCCAGTGCATGTTTTTGCTTGTGGGTGCATCTGTTGATTTGGGGCAATTATTGTTATCAAGAGGGTTAAACTTCACTATTTGAAGATGTACATAGTTTTGTGCATTTGTTTTGTTTTGTTACAGGTGTGTTCTGAGACTGGGTTTGATTTTTAGTAAAACAAAAAGTCTTGTAAAATATGGCATAGGTTCAAATGGAGATAAGAAACAAAAAGTTTAAAAGGTCAACCTGCCAAACATTAGTGGGTGCATGCAACACAAAACTTGGAAATAGACTTTTGAAAAAGCTGTCATAGGTTCATAGGTTTATACTAGGCTATCTGCCCTAAGGCATTTATAAGCCTAGCCCAAATTTTTGTGGCTTACGTCACCCCTTATATGAAAAAATACTGTGCCCATTAGTTTGTTGTGCCTCTGTCCAGCAGTGACACAGAGATGATTCCCGGGATAAACCTACAATCTCCCATCCACAGGTCAAGATTTCTCTTGAACAGAGCCAGTGAGGTGCTCTGCCTCACATGGACCGGGATTTTATTCCACAGCATAGGGAGTCTCTGAGTGATAAATCTATCCCTCCAGCACGTCCTATTTATATCCGTGCTAAGGTTTAAGTCGCTTGCTCTAGTGGTTTTGGTGGATTTGGATTTTTTGAGGTGGAGCATTTCCATTAATTCCGGGTTGGACATGGCCTTGTATGTCAGGCACATGTCACCTCTGAGCAGACGGTATGCAACTGAATAGAGCTGGAGTTTCTTCAATCTGGCAGCATATGACAGATTTTGGAGTCCCTTAATCCTTTTGGTGAGGAACTTTTGGGGTCTCTCCAATTGCTGCAGATGTCGGGTACGATACATCCCGAATGGGGCATTGTACTCAATCATTGGTCTGATAAGTGAAGAGTACAGGGGAACAATGACCTCACTAGATCTGGATGTGAATCCCTTCATGATCAGGTGGGCAATGTAGAAGGTCTTTCTAACCACTTTAGCAACGTGAGTGTCAAAAGAAAGGCCACTGTCAACCTGGGTCCCCAGGTCCCTGATAACCTCTTCTGTGCTTAGTGGATTGCCACCTATATGGTAGCTTGGGGTTACCTTGTTTTTCCCGAAGGGTATGACTATACATTTTTTGGCGTTTAACTTCAGGCCATGGCTCTGGCACCAGCTATCTGTTTCTGTGAGTCCCTTCTGAAGGATATCTGTGTCTGATGCACTTTCCACTATGGCACCCAGTTTGCAGTCGTCTGCAAACTTTGTCAGCCAAAGTCCTCCCATGTTGGCCTGTACTTCTGAGAAGTAGATACCGAACAATAGGGGGCCAAGGACCGAGCCCTGTGGGACACCGCTTGTGACCGGCTTGGTGTCTGACATGGCGCCAGCAACTCTAACCCTGTGGGTTCTGTCCTTAAGCCAGTTTGCAACCCATCTTGTGACATATGGGACATATGGGTTTACATTTAAGCTGGTAAGTTTTTTTACAATACCCAAGTGGGGTATTGTGTCGAAGGCCTTTGCAAGGTCAAGGTAGGCTGTATGGACTGCCTTTCCCTCATCAATGGCCTTGGTGACTGTTTTGAAGAAGTCGACCAAGTTCAAAAGGCATGATCTGCCCTTGACGAAGCCAAACTGGGTCGGGTCCAATGTCTGCAAGTCCCCTATATCTTTGTTTATGAGCTCCATTATGATCCTCTCCATAGCTTTGCAGACTAGACTTGTTAAGCTTATGGGGCGGTAATTACCAGGGTCCGTAGAGGCACCGCCTTTGTGGAGTGGGACCACAGTTGCCGTCACGCCACTCCTTGGGCACGTATCCTGTGGTAAGGCTGAGATTAAACAGCTGCCTTATGTGCGGGTTTAATTCCTCATTTAGCTCGTGTAGCACACAGCCGGGGACACCATCCGGTCCCATTGATGCTGTGTTTTTAGCTTTAGAGAGAGCAGCTTTCACCTGCGCATTTGAGATGTCTGGGAGGCTACACTCTGCTGGGATAGTTATCTCTCCTTTGGGGGGGGGGGTGAAGTTTGCACTGAACCTGTCTGCCAGTATGTTGGCAATGTCTGTGGGTTCAGTGATTTTTGTATCATTTTGGACTAATTCTGAGCATATCTGGGAGTTTTCACCCAGGTTCCTAACATAGCTGAAAAAGGCCTTATGATCGTCCTTTGAATCCATGGCAATTTTTCTCTCAAAATTGGCCTTAGTTGATTTTATGAGTGCTCGTATTTTTTTACTAATAATGATCAGGGGTGACTTCCCTTTCATGGATTTTGTTCTATCATGTAATAGCTTTCTACTCTTATTGTAAAGTTTGTTAATGGCTGGGGTCCACCAGACTGGACGTTTGCCCTTTGTGGAAAGAGTCTTGGTTTTATTTGGGATTGCCTGATCCATGCAGTCCTGGAGGTGTTCATAGAAGGCATCTGTAAGGGCTTCCACAGCTTGGGTTGTGGTTTCCACTGGCTCAGGGGCCTTGAAGGATACCACACCAGTCTTGAGTAGTGTGAAGTTTGCTTTAGAGAAGTTCTTCACTGTGGTCTTTTTGTTTGGGGTGGGGGCGGATGTGGATTTCCAGTGAGATTAGTTTATGATCAGATCTCACCAATGAGGGATATACTTCCGGTGTGGAGCATTTTGTCCCCATGTTTGTGATAATGAGATCTAGTATATTTTCTCCTCTCGTGGGAACAGTGACTAGCTGTTCCATGGCATTTGAATTTATGAACTCCAGGAACCGTTGGGCTAGAAAGTTAGGGCTTGAGTAATGTTCCCAGTCTATATTCGGGTAGTTGAAGTCACCCAATATGATGGTGTTTGGAGATACATTTATACAAGGCTGTGTGGGGTTCCTGAGTTTGAGAGGGTGGCCTGTAGCATGCTACAATTTGTAGAGCAGTTTTGCCTATGGTTAGTTGCACCTGGATGGTTTCCGAAGCTTCGTGCGTTGCCACCAACCTGGAGGTGTGGATATCCTTTATGAATATGGATACACCCCCTCCTTTTGTGGTGTGGTCCGGGTTTTGGGGCTGGAACGCATGATATGAGGTAAAACCTAATAGTGCCGGGGTGCTCTCAGGAGCCTTGAACCAGGTTTCAGTTACAGCACAGACATCGATGTTCTCCATACTGAGAAGGGCCTCGAGTGCGTGCATTTTGAGATTTAGACTTCTGGCATTGAGCAGCATTACCCTCAGTTTCTTCCCATTTTTGTTTTCTAGGGTGGTAGGTTTAGAATTTGAGCCTTGCCTAAAAAGGCACTATGGGGTGGCAAGAGCCTTAGCCAATATCCGAATCCCAGGGGTGACAGGTGCAAGCCGTCCCTTGAAGCAGCGTGGCTTGTCAAGCATGTCATCCCAGGCAGACAGACACTGGATCCCCTTTGAATGACACCAGACATTAAGCCAATTGTTAAAGCTGATCATCTTGTCTCTATATTGTGGCATCATTCTTGGTGAAGGAAGGATACTGCTCAGGGTCAGGGTCATACCTGCCTGGGCTACATAATCAGAGAGCTCCTCTATGTCTCTTTTCATGTAGTCCAGGGAGGTATGTCTCAGGTCGTTCACACCAGCATGGACAATGACTGTGTCATATTTGTACTTGCCATGGAGTGACCAGACTGCTTGTGTTATGTGGCGGATTCTAGCGCCCGATAGGCAGCTTACTGTGACCCTCTCCTTGTTCAGCCTGGTGAGTGGGACATCAGTGTGTCTGACTATGGAGTCACCTATGACAAGTATGTTTGGTGTTGTATTTGGCCTTAAGGGCTGTGACTGCTTTGCACATTGCTTTTGTGGTTTATGTGTTGCTTGTGGAGTGTCTTGAGGTAGCAGTTGTTTGGGTGTCTGCTTTGGAGGCCTCTGCTGTTTAGGTAAATTTTTACTCAGAGCCTCCGAGTATGTCTTTGTGTGTTTATGTGTTTGATTCAGCGGTGTGGTAGCATTATGTGAGGCTGGTTTTGTGGTGTGTGTAGTTGCCTTCTCCTCCTGTCTGGTCTTGCCAGTCCTGAGTTGAGAGAGCTCAGCCTCCAGTTTGGCTAAATAGCTGCATCTCTCAAGTATTTGTGTTATGTGGGAGGAGGAGAGGGTTGTCTGTGTACATGAGGCAGTTATAACATTGCCTCAAGATTCCCAGATTCACCAGCTGGACCGGAGAGGAGATTGACAACTGACCTTTGGACATGCTAGAATAATATTGGGAATTCCTTAATAATTGAAAACAAGGGCCAGTGGGGAGTGAGGGTGTAGTGCTTTTAATTTTTAGTGCTGACTTATATAATTGCTTTAGTGAGCAAGTGCCAGGTAACTTGAGTGCAATGTGTTACAAGTAACTAAATGCAAAAACGACAAACAGTAACTTTCTTTCAAGTGAAACAAGGAACTAGTACAGTAAGCAATGCAGATATCACTAGTGATCCACAGAAGCACTGAGAAGCCGCGTATTAGGTGGAATTAGCTTCCAGGGTATATCATAGGTAGGAATAATAACATATTATAATGGCTACATTATCCATATTATTTTAGAATATAAATGTCCCCACAGGTATAGACAAAAGATAAAAGTATTGAATTATATTAAGAAATGCAGACTGCAAATAGCAATGCTACAGGAGACACATTTGAAAAGATGCGAGCATGTGAACTTGGTAAAGAAAGGATTTCAAGATGGATATTCAGCAGAATATCAAGGATAAAGGAAACGGGGAGTAGTTATACTAATTCCTAGAGTAACTTCAATAGTGATAGCAGAAGAAAAAAATAATGCCAGATTTGTGGTAGTAAGTGGCTACTGGCAAAGGGGAGGATTATGCTGGCATGTATATTTATGTGACAAATAATCAGCTTTAAAAATTAAATGTCAAGATAGGAGGAGAAGAGATAAAAACTGTGATGTATAATCAATCTGCAGGAAAGTCTCCAGGAATAGATGGAGTTATAGCAATTTGCTTCCTCAACATTTGACAGTGTAGTCTGTAGGGAATTTTTAAAATCTGCCAACTTGTTACAGTCCAGAAAAACATGTCCCAGTTACCTCTCCTTCACACTTCCAGCATTTGTTATCTATCGCAAGAAAAATTCTCTGAAGTCTGCTTTCAGTATAAAGCATGTATAAAAACATCCAAGCAAAATTCTAAACCTTCTGGAATCTGCTGCATACTTGACAGCCATACAAATGTCCTACCACTGTTTCTTTGTAAACTGCCTTTCTAGTCTCTCTTCCCAATATTAATAACCACAACTGATTGATTCTTAAATATTTTGTATGCCCAACTAATAATTATCTTTTTAATAATTTATATTACAGACTCTATTAGAAACTTTACTAAAGCTGGTCTTTCATTTAGCTCTCACTTATCCCGTTCTCTTTGCTTATACTCGGATATCAATCCCTGGTAGGGAAAGCAGTCTTTAACGTGCAGCCCGAAATTCTGCTTGGCCTAATCCTACTCTGTTACCTTTCCTTCTCTAGTTATTTGCTCCATATATCTTGGTTCCTTTGCCAATTTTCTCCAGTAAATTCCATCTCCCTCTTACCAATTTTCCACACCCCTACTTGCAGTCATCTCTCTTGGCAAAATTTCCTTTCTACATTCGTGTATTGGCTTAGTTCTTAGAATACTTTCAGCTACTTTATGAATACAATATTCTGTATGGCTGTTGCTGTTATACTCCTTTAGGATCTTCATCCAAAATCCTACCATCCTACCCTCTTTTCATTTCTCTAATTTACCTCACTTCATCATCATTCCTTTCCACTTTGATTTATAAGGTTCTGCTTGTGTTATGTACATGAGCCTTGACTGCATATCTCTAAAGCAGTGATCTTAAACTCGCTGCCTATAGACCTTAATTAGCCCTCAGACTGGCATAATTATAAACAAGAGAAGTAACTACACTATTTTTCTAGCTACACTGCCTGCATTTCTTTTTGCCTTGGAGACTGTGGTCCTTTCCCTTGCCTGAGTTTGCTAGTCTTCATATATCATCAGTGATCATTTTAGTTTAAAACTCTTTCTCTAAATTATCCATTCGAGTCAGGTAATCCTAAACCACCTTGTTTCATGGGGAAGATCAACTTAAATCACTTAAAAATTGCTTTCTTTCATTCCCAAATACTCATTCCACTCATTAATTACTGTTCACAATTTCTCCCCTGGCTGATAACAATACATCTTATCTATATATAAAACTAAATGGATTAAAATATTTTCACT
Source organism: Protopterus annectens (assembly GCF_019279795.1). Classification (NCBI taxonomy): domain Eukaryota; kingdom Metazoa; phylum Chordata; order Ceratodontiformes; family Protopteridae; genus Protopterus; species Protopterus annectens. The sequence goes on from NC_056739.1 coordinate 740,383,140, forward strand.
GCTTGTGTCTTACTATCTTTATCTATAATCAAGACCTTTTAGTTTCTCAGTGAATTATCTTTTGTTTAGTCTTTTACCAGAAATCCTTAGCTACCATAACAGAATCCTTTTTAATCATACACCAAAATACTTCATCTTATAGTGTGCTCGTACATATGGATATTGTTGAAGCACTTCATGTGAGGGTACATAGTTGATAAGTATACCCTTTGTTTTATCCTCATTAAATTTTATACCCCCCCTGCAAAAAACGGAACTGTCTCATAATATTCCGTAACACTGAGATGTCTTATTTGGTTCCATTAGGTACACCATAATATCATGCACAAATAAAGCCAACTTTTCTTGAACACCATACCAGCTAAATCCTTGAATTTCTAAGTCTCTCATTTCTTTTGCCAATGGTTCTAAATATATTAGAAGTAACAAATGGGAAAGAGGGCACTCCAGCATGGTTCCTCTATTCAGGCACAACATATTAGACAGGAACCGGAACCCTCCCACTTTGACTTTTGCTTCTGATCCATAGTGTATCATGAAATGCAAATGTATCCATTGCCCTACAACTAAAATCACAGCTTACTCTGTTGAATCCTTTCACTGGATCAAGACCCATCAATAACAGTGTTGTTTTCCTATATTCTGCTTCCCTCTGCAACATCATTGTTCTGTTAATAGTGTCAAATGTTTGCCTCCTCTCCACAAAACCACACTGGTCCATATCTATCAATGGTGGCATTGCCTTTGCCATTATTTTAGCCATTATAGAGAAACACTTCATAATCGTGGTTTAGAAATTAAATGTGTCTGTATCAAGCTGGATCAAATGGGTCTTTACTGTCTTTAGGTATTACAGCAACCACAGCTTTTTTCATTATGTTAGTATCTCCCCTCCTTTTAAAATACTGTTAAACAAGACCTTTCATATCTTTATCATCTTCTTCCCACCTAGCTTCCACACTTCTACCAGAATACAATCTATTCTTGAAGACTTTCCTGTAGATTAGCTATATATCACCATTTTTATCTCATCTCCTCCTGTCTTAACTGTTAGTTGTTGAGCCTCATCTACATCTAACCTTAGCATATTTAAGTCTTCTATATATATTTTCATTTGTGCTTTTTCTCGATTTCCCCATTTCTCTGCTTTATACAAATTTTCATAAAATTTCAAAAGTATCTCTAATATGGCTACAGGATCTCTGGATATTTTTCTGGTTATAGGTATTCTATGTTTGCTAACAACCTTTTCTATATTCTGTTAACTAGGTTGTTCATAGGTTCATAGGTAGGTACTAGGCTATCGGCCCAAGGGCCTACGTAAGCCTAGCCAGCAAGGTTCCATAGCTTACACCATCCAAGAAAGTTATTTTCCTGTGCCACTGTCCAGCAGAGACACAGAAGTGATCCCTGGGGTGTATTTCCTATTTCCCATCCACTCATCAAGATTTTTCTTGAAGAGTGCTAATGAAGAACTTTGCTTGACATAGATGGGTAGCTTGTTCCAGAGTATAGGAAGTCTCTGGGACAGGAATGTATCCCTCCAGCGTGTCCTGTTTATTGTGGTGACAAGGTTTAGGTCCCTAGAGCGTGTAGCTCGGAGGGATTCAGATTTCTTTAGGTGTAGCATGTCCAACAGCTCTGGGTTTGACATAGCTTTACATGTTAGGCAGAGATCACCTCAGAGTAGGCAATATGCTATGGAGTAAAGCTGGAGTTTTTTGAGGCGGTCAGTGTAGGGCATTTGTTTGAGGCTAGTAATCCTCTTTGTGAGGTACTTCTGTGGCCTTTCCAGCTGCTGCAGATGTCTTGTGAGGTACATTCCAAAAGGGGCATTGTACTCTATAATGGATCTAATGAGTGTCGAGTAGAGGGGAACAATGACCTCTTCTTTTCCTGGATGAGAACCCTTTTATGATGAGGTGTGCCATGTAGAAGGACTTCCTGACTACTGTGGCAATGTGATTATCAAAGGAGAGACTACTGCCCACCTGGGTCCCAAGGTCTCGTATCACGCATATGGTGTTAAGTAGATTGCTGCCTATGTGGTAGTTCATGGGTACAGAGTTTTTATCAAAGGGGATGACTGCACTTTTTGGCATTGAGCTTGAGGCCATGGCTCTGACACCAGGAATCTGTCTTAGTGAGGCCCTTCTGTAGGATGTCCACATCATTTGGGGACTTGACTATGGCTCCTAGTTTGCTGTCATCTGCGAACTTTGTTAGCCAGAGGCCTTCTGTGTTAGCCTATACTTCAGAGAAGTAGATACCAAACAGGAGAGGCCCCAGGACGAAACCCTGTGGTACTCCACTTGTCACTGCTTTGAGGTCAGATTTGGAGTCTGCAACTTTTACAGTGTGGGTTTTGTCAGCGAGCCAGTTGGCAACCCATCTTGTGATGTAGGGATTTATACCTAGTTTAGTGAGTTTAGCTACAATTCCAGAATGGGGGATGGTGTTGAAAACCTTGGCGAGGTCAAGATAGGCTGTGTGAACCACCTTACCCTCATCCATGGCTTTGATGACTGCCTCAAAGAAGTCGATCAGGTTCAGGAGGCATGATCTGCCTTTCATGTTGTGCCAAAAGTTTTTTTGTGCTCTGGAGTCATCATCAAAAACAGGTACTTAACAGTAATCTTTCTAAACTCGTGCATGTTATCCAGGTACTCCCTTATTTTCTCTTTAGCACTCTGGACTTGTGCCTCTTCTTTTTCTGTGACATCCCTCCTTATTTTTTAATAATTAATTTTTTGTCAGCCCCTCTAAATAATTCTCATTACTTCTTAACCAGATCTTTTTCTTTTATTTCTACCCTATTTTTAAACTATGCTTTCATTTTATTCCACTCACTAACTATATCTTCTAGAATACTTTATATTTTCACTAATAATTCCTGGATAATTTCTACTACCCATTCCTTAACGTCTTCTCTTTTTAAGAAGTAGGGGGGGAACTGCCAATGTCTCATCTTTACTTCATTACCCTGCATTTTTATCTTAGTAATTATTGGCACATGCTCTGAAATAGTTATTGGATGTGTGTCAAAGTTGTCAAGTACATGCACATGTTCCTGTGAAATATAATTTCTGCCTAGTCTGGCCCAGTTATTCTACTTTGGTGAATAATATATAAATTCTCAACAACTTCCTATGATTGAATTCACATTTTTCATACAAAATATTATCATAAATTTATTCAAAAATCTACCCTCTTTTGTTATATTTTCCCATCTAGGCTCTCAGATACATCATCATTGTTATAAATTCCAGTCCCCACCTATAAGTAATATTCCTTGCTGAATGTTGATTATTTCTCTGCAAAAAAAACCCCCATAACTGCAATTAGGTGGAATATAAAATCTGTCCCGGTTAGGGGTCGCCACAGCGGAACCCCGGTCCGCTAATGATTGGTAGTTGATTTTTACATGCTGAGTTACCAGCCTTGATGCGCAATCTTCAACGAAGGTACGCCCATTCACGCATGTCTCCATGCAGAAGATGCTCTAGTTGAGAATCGAACCGGACAGCATCTTACTGTGAGGCGACAACTCTACCGCAGCACCACCACCGTGGGTAGGTGGAATATAAAATACATGCCCAAAATATAATACATGCCCAAAATAAACACACCAAGAACACTTCTATAACCTGTTAACTTAATACAAATACACATAGCTATGTACATCTTCAAATAATGAAGTTTAGCCTTCCTTGCAGGAGAATTTGTGCCAAATAGCCTCTAACACAGGCCTTAATTAACCTGAAATTGAAGTTATCCATGCTAAGATGCATGTTGTTGCCTATGCTTCTACTAAGGTCTGTTCTTTTTTTATCCTTATTCCCCTAAGACATGAAAACAATTTGCATGCTTTCAGAAATCATTAACTTTTAGCCTTGAAGAAACCAGTGTTCTGGTTTTTATTGCCCTATTATCAGCTTGTCTACATGGAAACATAAGAGAAAAAGGAACATGTAGTCTTCTGCTGCAGCCTGAAAGACAAGCTGAAACATTTATTGTTAAAGGAAAACATTGCATTATACTCAGTGTTCTCATATTTACTTGTTTCCACATAAAATTTGTTATTAGATTAAGCCAAATATCTTAATCCAGACGTTCACCTAAGCAAAACTAAGCAAAAGTATATCAGCTCTACATATATGCTGATCTATGTACTTTTTCACCTCATTCCTCACCTCAACAACCCAAGATTACAGTTTAACTTAAACATGCTTTTGTTTAGCTTTTCGTCTTGTTTTGTACTGTAATGGCTGCATTTCTTAATACATAAAAAGAAAGAGAAGAGAAAGAAGAAAAAAATGCATCTGTTTACTTTAGTAGCTTTCACATAGAATTACTAAGAATATAAATTATTTTACTTACATTTACCTTTTTCCTTCTCCTCCTCCTCTCAGAGTCTTTCAAACATTAACAACAAGAAATGAGGCACATGCTTTTTGGTTCCTCACAAGTTTGACAAAGTCAACAGCACTCCACTCTTTCCACTTATTGTTACATAGCCGTATTTCACAAATGTGACTGATGCTTTGCAGTCTCATTTATTCACTAAATTTTTATGTTGCTGGTCTTTTTCCTGCTCATCTCCATTTCCCACCTCCAGATTCCAGTTCAAGTCCAAGGTACTCCTGATTGTTCTGGTCAACTCCTGTGCTTTTCTCTGTCTTTTAAGTATTTTCCTTTAGAGCAGATGGAAATATTTCACTGGCAAAGTCTCTCTCTGTGCTTTTTTATCAAGCAGAGTCCCCTTCTGTCCTTGATGGTGCACTTTTTGTTGGACAAACTTTTGCAATTTTCCTTAGCCTGTTTTGCACAAAAAAAAAAAAAAAAAACGACAAAAGACACTTTGATCCTCCAGGAAAAATATTCAGAAGACACAGTACTTGAACTTCACACCTGTGTCTTGACATTTACAGATTACTGGAAAAAAATTGTTTCTCTTCTGCCTAGTGTACAATGAATGATCATTTTCCACAAACAATCTACTGTCTCCAAATTTTAATAGTTTGTCCTTTTGCTACAGTTTTGTCAGGATCAACTCTTTCTGCTGGTAGGTATCCTTATTTACTAATAAAGGTCTTTGCTACTTTTTAATGGCCAGAGTGGAAATATGCATATGGTGTGCCCTTAAATCAACAGTTACTGCTGTGGAATAACATCGTTATTTATTTGTGCCTTCATAAAATTAATAGTCTGCTCCTCCTAGTTTCTCTGGTACAGCAGAAAATCTCATTTTCCCTGTGTGTTCCATCCTCTAATTGTACCATTTTTTAAAACATCTCTTCTTGAGTAGTCTCATACTCAGCCAGCCATTTCTTCATTTTGACCTTTGATTTTTGCTGTTTTATCAGCTCATCTGAATATTTGTTTAAAAAGTCTTCCATTTCTAGATGTTTGTTACTTGGGTTGATATAATCAATCACCATTTTGTTTATTTTAATCAGCTCTGAGCAAATTTGACTTATTTTGTCCTCTGGTTTATTGGAAGTCATGTCTTGCACCAAGGCTGGAGCTTTAACTGTTTTTTGTCAAACAGCTTCAGGATTCTTCCTAGTCATTGTTTTCTCTTCATCTTTACTAGTTGATTTTCTTTCAAGCTGTCTTAGTTTGTTCTCTGCTGGCATCCAGGCAGTTTACTTACTAGTCAGTGACTGAGTTTTACTCAAGCTGACAATATCATTGGCTGTTTCTCAGTTTCCATTTTCACACTGGAAGAGTTGAAGTTAAGATGTTGATCAGTATACGGCCATCTTGGAAATCCCAACATTAATTTTGTTGATCAGTTTCATAATTGTATATATTATGCATGTGGACTTCTGCTTAACTTATTATAATTTACTTTTCTACAAAGGATTAAAATTACAGGACATTTATTTCATGCTTGCACTCTAATGAGCAGGGGAAGCAGGATTGGGCTTTGGTGCCCACAGGTACAACTTGCCTGTCACTTTTTCAGTGCTGGGGATGTCAGAGTTTCCAACTTTTGTTAGGAAATGCATAACCTTTTAAGGATATGTCAAGGTAGTAGCTAAAAAATTTTCAACAGCACTTTCATAAAATGAATTTAGGTTTGTTAACATAGCAAAGAAGTTTCTTTTTATGCTTATATTGTCTAGCAATTTAGTTTGTGGGTGGTGGAACTCCTTTTGTGCCAATCTCTGGTTAAAAAAAAATACCCCAGATCATTCTACTGTTCTTCAACAGTTTAGACTCTGTCATCTAGTATTGCTATGACTTCATTTATACTATGTGTCTGCTTTCCAGGTTTGACAATAAAACAGTTAATCAATCATTTTTGTTTATGCTTATATCTTTTGATATGGGAGGTTGGGAGGGTGGCCTAATGGTTAAGGTGTTTGCCTTACAAACACAAGGTGCAGGGTTTGCAAGGGATAATTGGTTAGGTTTAAAATGGCTCGCAAGGGCAGTTAGCTTAGTACTAATCTATGAACTATGAACTATGCCCTGATTTAACTGGTAGATGACAAACCACTTTTATTGGCCGAACAGGGTATAATTTGAAAACTAAATTGAAAAATTCTGGGGATGGAAAAGTGATTGAAAGAAGGGTATGGTAAAATGCAGAAAAATTAAAAGTTCTAACCATATTTATGGGGGTCCTTTCTTGGATTTAGTATATTTAGAAAGGACCATTCCAATGATAAACTGTCAGAATAAAACTGAGCTATATGTCATGTTTGAAATTTAGTCTACATTGCAAAGACTAAAGGAAGCTTAACCAATGAATAAAAGTGCACACATACTCTAGGAAAAGAAAAAAATATTGACAACGTACTCTTAAAGCATAGGTGCAAGTGCGATGAACATAGTAAGGTTAAATTTACTGTGTTAGGGAAGGTAAAAGAAAACATTAGAGAATGGGACCTTAAAAGCATAATCAAAATTAAGGAGCTAAAATAGCAATTCAACCTTTATGCAAAAATGAGGTGAGTTAAAGCAAGAATGCTGTAGTAATTTTCTAAAAAAAATGTTTCATTTTGATATGATTTTAATTCAGGGTTCTTTTAAATAAAGAATGTACATTTTTGTTTATAGTTGGAATCCATTTTTGATATGGACTTTAGTACTTAAGCAAGGTATTTTGGTTGTTTCTGAGTTCTGATGAAGTCTTACAACAAAAGTATTTAATATAATATTACATGGTAAAAAACACACACAAAAATGCACCTTCCTCATATATATATATATATATATATATATATATATATATATATATATATATATTTTTTCTATTTTAGTTTGCGTTTTTCATACACTAATCCAGCATGAAATGTGGATTTTATATTTTATACAATGTCAGTACTGGCATCAAGGATTTATGCCAAAATAAAATCTCTCACCAACTGCAATGCGATTGCCTCACTTGGTAGGTCCTGCTTTACAGTGTGCCTGCAGGGTGAGCCCCCAGAACCCTGTCACAGGGTAAACCATGGCTCAATGTACAGACCCCCCCACCAGTGTGGGACACACCGCATAACCTACTGGACATACAGGGGACTGATGACAAGACAGTGGATATAAGCAATAGAAGCCTGAAGGCAGCAATGGTGATGAAAAAATGCGAATAAAAAAATCTGTTAAAAATAGTTGCATCCGATTAATATGAAAGATGTCTACATTTATTCCAATCCATAAGAAAAGTGGCAGTTGCTTAGTTGATGATTACAGGCCCATAGGTCCCACATCCATATTGGGGAAATATTTTGAAAAATATATCATACATACAATTGAAGTTAATGGGTACACTAAGAGCACTAATGTTAGACAGCAAGGATTTTTAAATGGTTAATCTACATCAACCCATCCGATCAGGATTTATGATATAGGTAGTTATACAAATGTTATAGATGTAACAGTTACTGCTGTCTATTTAGGTTTAGCAAAGGTTTTTGACATCTTGCCACATTGTGAAAAAATTAATACAGTCTGAAAGGAATATTAATTCAAGAGTCCCCCTCTATTGTTTAACAAAGTATTCTCTACACTCCCTAGAGTTCCACTTTCTTAATAAGCAAGTATCCAGGTGACAGTAAAATCAAACCAGTCATTACATCTTACTTGGATATGCTTAAAATAAATAAGCACTTCAGAGAAGTTAGTTGTTTGGTCTAAAATGGCAGAAATAGAATTCCCTTTTTCAAAATTTTAAATATATGATATTTGAAAAATGAAACAGAATTAGCAAAGTAATGGTATGTGATGTAAATCTACAACAAAGAATCTCAAAATTATGACTGTTGACAGGTGTGTGCATATATATATACATATAATATATATATATTTGGGTTGGGAGGGTGGCCTAATGGTTAAGTTGTTTGCCTTACAAACACAAGGTGCAGGGTTTGAATCTCACAAGGGATAATTGGCTAGGCTTAAAATGGCTCGCAAGGGCAGTTAGCCTAGTAGGAATCTATGAATCTATGAATCATTTAAGGAACATGTAGCCCTAGTCAGATCACAAGCTATGAAGCAAGTGAAGACTTCTTATTTAAAACTATGGCACCTAGGGCCCCTAATCATCATGTTGGACTTTTTTTTAGACCAATATTAGAAAATAACTTTTTTTTTTTAATTTTAGTTCAGCTTAAGTAAAATCTTTGGAATATGAACAAGAAGAATTACTTCACTACTGAATAAAACATAAAAAATTGCAGGAACTTGGTTTACTTAGTTGTGCATGTTGACTGCTTATGAGCAAACTCTGACAATTAAAGCACTAATTCCTGACACATTACAGCCTACAACAGGCCAGGAATTGAGTAACCCCCTGCAAGAGTAATAAGAAATCAATCCGTAAGATACTATCATATGCTATGCCCAAGAAAAGGGACTACTATATTATACAAGCTATTCCTAGGCTATGGAGCAAACTGCCAACATTGGTAAAGAATACAAAAGCAATGGATATTTTAAACATCTACTCCATGCAAATGTTGGTGACAAAACTCTGTCTATAATATTAGGGCCAGTGTTCCTACATGCCTAAGGATCTGAACACTGGATAAATGAACTTACAAATCTGTTCTTCTTCTTCTTCTTATTATTATTATTATTATTATTATTATTATTATTATTATTATTATTAATCAAGACCCTCATTCACTGTTGCTCACATTTCTTCTTTATGATCTAAAATCCAGTTAACATTGTAAAATCATTCACTCACATCCCAGTGAATGCTATTCAATAATCAGTCTCAGTTCAACAATAAGTTTTTCCACCATCACTTACTAACCTCAAATCCCAACAAGTCATTATCTCTACAAGAGCTCCTATATCCATTTTTATATTTCTTTCCCAATGTATCCCTTAATGTACAGTTACAATAACACACACACACACATACAGACAATGCATAGCCCTCTTAAAATATCCTAAGATTTCAAAAGTGTCCTGTCCAGCCATTCTATCAGCTGGAACATAAATATTGAAAACCCTAAAACTTTATCTTCCTAGCCTACACGTATTATTCAATATCTTTCCCTCTACTCTTATTACCTATGCATTGACCTCTACACTTTTATTATCTGCCCAGATTAATACCCTGAAACATTCCTCAAACACAAATGAAAAAAGTGCCACCTTCCCACATTTTGTAACCTTTGGTTTTCTAGTTTTGTAAAAAAAAATGATCTTGTAAACATATTATATTGTAATCTTGCCCTTTTGTCCAATCAGAAGCCTACTCTTTTACCTTTAACAGCTATTAATATTCAAAGACAACCCCTTTGTTAAAATGACCCATTTCCATCTATTTTTCCTTTTCTTCATATGCTTCCCAATTGTAAATTTTTCCTCAATGAGCTCATCCCCCAAATTCTTCCTCTTTACTTTGTCATTTCCTTTCCCATGTCTTCCCCTGTTCCTGTGTCTTCAGACCTTTGTAACCCTTCAGATAGGCTATAATTCTGAACAATCCCTATTCCATCCCTTTTTTCTTTGCTACAATCAGATCTCTGCCATCCTTTACCCCTTTCCTGCAATAACATTGTTTTGCTCTTGATACTCACTCCCAGTCTCATGTTCTTTTTTATATAGTCTTTTAATGTGGCAACATGGCCAAAAATGCTGCATCTCCAAACCTAGTACATCGTGTGTCACATGACTTTGAGTCTTTTCTCTGGCAAAATGTTGCACATTCTGACACAGACAGCATCTTGTGGGTCATTCTCTACAATCCATCAGTCCAATCCAGTCTTTAATACCAATCGTGTTTTTCAAATGACAGAAATAATTTAAGTTGTATACAAATATACTAGAAGTTTCTAATCTCCATTCCACAAATGGATTTTATCCATAATTGTTCAAACATAATTCATTTTTGCACAAGCATTTTAAAATGCACTTCTTAGATAGCATCAATCAGCATTTCACTTTGAAAGAAAATATGAAATAATTTCTGTTTGTTAGATACTAATTCCTGAAAGGGAAAAGTCCTTCTGTGGACTCAAGTCTGTAGAATAAATAACTTCTGCAAACAAAGTTCACAGTCCTTAACAGGGTCAAATGAACTATCATACAACAGGTCTTTAGATACACAAACCAGTGATCTAATTTGCTGAGCATGAACACCAAACAGTAAAATCAATTTCTTCCACAAATAGTACCTACCTGGTGGTACATGCTCCAGTATAACAAAACTGAGTAAACACATATTCCTTCGTGTAGTCTATCTTCTACTAGCAAGCACAGTGGCAAAATAAGGTTGTGCTGCTGTCCTCCCTTCACTATATCCACTTTGTTGTCTCTGTAAACTTTTGATGTTACTGGTAACCTCTACCTCAGTTCTTCTTCCTGCAGGTAACTTTTCTGTCTTGTCAATCTTTTAGCAAGGATTCTAACTTCTTGACATCATCATCACATTTTCCTTCTTGATTATCTCAATCACTTTCACCCACCAAGCCAGAAATTGTGGCTTGTGTAACCAGTACTGACATACGTTTTTGTACCATATTTATTGCAAGGCCACCAGTATAAAAAATAATACCTTCACCCTCCAGACTTACAGTGCTTAAATGTCCCCTAACCTTTTCTCCTTCAACATTCTTCATGGAAGTTGGAGCTGGTTCTGCTGCCTCTTGCTCTTTGAAAACCCCCAGTGAGTGTATAAGAAGCTCCTATTCAGTGTCTCTACAGAATTGGGGAACTTTTTAAAATTATACATCACAAAAACAACACAAGTATTATTCCATTCCAACACTGAACTTTTCACATAATAAACAAACAGAAAATAAAAAGACCAGGAAAGAAAGATTAACCACCCCAACCTTAATCTCATATCTGCTTCTTAATTTTGTTAATCACAGCTTGAGAACACCATATTTGGTTAAATAATAATTCTTGAGATCTCATATTCATAAGCTCCAACAACTACTTTATCTGTGAAACCAACATTTTTTTGTTTAAAAGTTCATACATTTCCTAAATAATATTTAAATTAGAAAAAAAATATCAGTACAAAATTCATGTGCACAAAAATTCCATATTATTCTATTTCTACCAAGTTGCAGGAAAAAAGTGATCCATTGTTTCTTTTTACATATATTAAAAAAACAGTGTAAGAAATTTCTGTGTGTGGAAGATTTTCAGTCCATATATCTCTAGTTAATCAGTGTATATTAATCAGATCAGACAATAGCAGTAGAAGTAGCGAACTTAAACTCGTCTTATGTTAAAAAAAAAAAAATATATATATATATATATATATATATATATATATATATATATATATATATAATTGTACAGAATTACTAAGTATTCGAAAGTAATCCAAGCAAGGCAGTCTGTCTGTTTCCAGTTGAAAATCCTTTATTAAATACACAGACAAGCGATCCAAGTAAAACAAAAATAGAGTAATAGTTTCCTCTCAAGCTTTCTAAATATATATATATATATATATATATATATATATATATATATATATATACTTTTTATCAGGCAAGGGAGTGGTTTATTGTGCTGTAAAACAAAGTGTTATTGGTACAAATGTTAAATTCACATCCCTTCCCCCATCAGTGTGACATTCGAGCTGGTCCCGCCCAACTTAGTAGCTGTTATAATAATATAACCCTTATGTATTTTAAATAAAATTTATAATGATGCGGTACCCCCTTATTTAACCAGATGATTAAGTAAATTATTAAGTCTGTGACTTTAACCAAGACACTATACTACATGGCTGGAAATATATCATCCTTAGTCCATTTGACAATCAAAAATATATGTAAATATATACCTGTACACTTTACATGTAAAAAAATCAATTGTAAAAATCATATTCTATTTTCATAACCTATTGTTAACAAAGATTGCTTTCGTCCTTCTAGACTTCTTCAGGTCTGTGTAGAAGAACCCTAAAAACTATCTATAAAAATATTATTGTAAAATTAGTTAGTATTGTTATTACACATCATTTTGAATAAAGTGGAAAAAAAAGAGAACCAGAAAAAGAAAAATGTATGATGATGGAAACAAAATATACACAAATTACAACTGATTTAAAATGGTATTTAAAACCAACTGGTAGAATAAAATAAAATAAAATTAGTCATGTAAACAATGTGGCAATTTTCTAAGTTCCAGTACACTTTTAATTGATCAGTAGTAGTTTAGTCCAGGCTTCCTAAAAGAGTTCAGCTTTAACTGCCACATGAGTTCATGTTTCTCCAGAATATTCGGGATGCCTCCTTCAAGATCACCCATGTCTATGTGTCCAGGATCTGGAACTTAAAACCTGTGTGTCTTTTTATGAAGAGAAAGGTATTTAACTAGTGCATTATTTTTACATCCAGAGCAGATTTCTGACAGATGACATGAAATCCTGTTTCTTTACAGTCTTGTCTTGCCCACATAGAATACATCACATTCATTGCACTGTGACCTGTAAATTACTTTTGTAGTGTTACATTCACCCTCTGCACTGGTCTTAATGATTTTCTTTAAATAAAGGAAATAAAAATTATCTCCTTTCCGTATCTTCTTCTTCTTCTGGCTTTTCCTGGTTAGGGGTCACCACAGTGAATCATCTGTCTGCTCATGATTGGCAGTGGAGTTTTACAGTGTTGAGTTGCCAGTCCAGTGCCCAACCTTCCACAGAAGGCACACACATGCACACACTCACACCTAGGGCCAATTTAGAGTGTCCAATCCATCTACTGCATGTCTTTAGGATGTGGGAGGAAACCGGAGCACCTGGAGGAAACCCACGCGACCACAGGGAGGGCATGCATACTCCGAAGGCACCCCAGCCAAGAATCAAGCCAGAGAACCTCTTGCTGTGAGGCGGCAATGCTAACCACTGTACCACCGTGGCCGCCCTATAAGTATACAAAATGTACAATTAGTTTCACATCTTTTACTGTTTCTCTCATATGGTCTAGGTTTAAATTCAACAAAACTTCTAATGTTCCTGGCCATCCTATAAACAAAGGATGGGGCTTCACTTTAGATTTTAATCAGAAAAGGGTTTCCTGTGACAATGTCCCAGTTTTCTTCAATAACATTTTTGATACTGTGATAATCCAAAGTGTATGTCAGGATGCAACTATTTTTGCATTTGTTATTCTCTGTGGAATTTCTTAACGGTCTCCTACTGGGGGAGTTGAGTGAAGGTGAGTCAGTCCTTTACAGTTCTATAATGGGTTCCAGGATGTTTTTTAACATCTGACTTTCATAGCCTCTCACTAGAAAATCATTCTCTAAGTTGTTCAGGTTTCTCAAAAATGATTCCATCTCTGTGGTAATTCTAGCTAATCTATAGCCCTGGGACTTCACTACATTATACTTGTTTTTTTGTAGGATATAGACTTTTACTGTGGGGTAATAAGTTAACCCTAGTTGATTTTCTGAATAGATCAGTGGTGATTCTGTTATTGTTGGTGTCCTTGGAAATCTGCATATCTAACAAAGTGGTTGAAGTATAGCTATGGAAAGAGGTAAACTTCAGGAAGGGATTTGTTTGATTGAGGTAAGTGATAAAATCTCCAAGCTGCAAGGTGTCACCTTCCCACACAATAAAGAGGTCATCAATAAAACGTAAATAGCATGTGATATGCTGCATGTAATCTGTGTTGTTTAAACACAAAGTCCTCCTCCCACTTGCCCAGGGAGATGTTAGCTATGCTGGGAACCATGGCAGCTACCATTGCTATACCAGTTTTTTGTTTGTAGTGTTTGCCATTGAAAGGAAAGAAATTGAAGTCCAGTGCAAGATTAATGAGCTTGCGTAACTTTTGCAGTTGTGCCTGTGTACCTTGATTATGTTTCTTAAAATACTACATAGCTGCTGTTATACAGTAATTATGAGGGGGCACTGTGTACAAGGATTCCACATCAATTGTTAATAAAATACTGTCAGCTTCCACTGTAATGTTTTTTATTTTCCTCAAAAAATCCATTGAATCTCTTATGTATGACTTATTCTTTTCTGCTGAAGGTTTCACCAAGTAATCAAGGTAAATGGTTGTGGCTTCAGTAAAGGAACATCCACTTGCTACGACCGGTCTCTAAGGTGGGTCTTCTCTGTTCTTGTGTGGATTTGGTATTTCAAAAAAAGTAAGGTAAATATGGGCATGGGCTCCATAAATAATTATAAAGATTTCCAGTAATAAGTTTTTCTTCCCATAATGTGGTGAGATTAGTGTTCCATAAATCATATGTTCTTTTTATGTCATCCATGGTAAATAACTCAAAATCTGTTATCCTCCAGCATGTTCTCTATCTTTTGGTTGTAGCTAGTGGTATCAGTCAGAAGTATATCTCCTCCCTTGTCTGCCTTCATTACACGCCTGGATTTATCATTGCCTAGCTCAATCAATGTTTTTCTTTCTCCCTGTTTTAATTTATAAAGTTTTTTCTTAGGAGGTTTTTTAAGGAGTTTCCTGATATCCCTCTCACATTTCACTTTGAAAGCAGCTAATGTTTGATGTAGTGGTGGACAATAGCTGCTATACCTTTTTATAGTTTCATCAATAGGCTTATTTTCAATGTCATTACGTTTGCCATGAAACTGTACCCTTAAGTTGAGCTTCCTCACAAACATTTTAAGGTCTATCAGTACCTGAACAACCTCACTCCTGCAGCTTGGTACAAAAGTAAGTCCTTTGGACAACACACTTTTTCATTTTCAGTCAGTGCTTTAACAGAGTGGTTCCAGATAAGTGGAGCACCTGTTATTGTTGTTACTGCACCTATTATTGTGGTTGGTTCCTCCGTCTGAGCCTGGGACCTGGGTTGTAGTCGGGGTTCCAGTCAGGATTGCCCAGGTATTGTATTTCCCTCAACCCTGTCCACTGTTTGGTCCTCCTGTCTCCCTGGGGGTTCGTGGATAGAGTCTGAGACCTCTGGAATTCCTCCTCTGCTTTCTGGAATCTTGGTAGGTTGTAGTGGTATTCCTCACTGTGGTAGGAGGGGAACCTGGTAAGAGGGACAAGCTCTGGGGATCTGGTGGTGGTCGTGGTTCTTTTTCTGGTACTGGTGCTGGCTTTGGTATTGGTGTGGTGGTTGATGTCTGTGTTGTCAATACTGGTCTTCCTGAAGAAACTGGTCTCTGCGAAGGTGCTGCTGCTCCTGGTAGCTGGATTGTCTGTGGTCCCGGTTGCCCTGGTAGTCCTGTAATTTGTCCTGTAGAACTCTCTGTCAGTTCTGGTTGCCTCTGTGGTTCATGTTCCTGTCCTGATCCTTCTGCAATGTCAAAGGCTTCTGTGGAGTGTTGATAGCCAGAGGGGATTGGGATGGTGGGGAATGAGATGTTAGGGGGGAAGCCTTCTGGTGGACCTGTATTGTGCCCCTGTCTGGTTTTGTGTGAGGATCTCCCCTGGGAAAATCCCGTAGAGGTCTGCTGGCATAGTTATACTTTCCCTTCTATCCCCTGTTATAACTAAAACCTTGTCTGTTGTTGGTTCTCCTGTTGTTGTAGTTATTATTGTACCACCTAGTAAGTCTCCTAGGATCACCTTTGTCCAGTTGATCTCATTTCATTTTGTTAATCTTTCTTTCTTTAATGGACTGCTCATATCCTTTCACTCTTTAAGCAGATCAAATTTAGCATCTAGTTCATTGTGGTTCTCATTTTCTAATGCTGTTTCTAAAGATGTCTTATCCCATACAAAATATTTATCTAGTAAATCACTCAATTTCTAGCCTTATGAAAGGCCTCCATTGTTCTCGCAAAGTTACATTTTTGGTGCTGCAGGAGCATTGTCACCTCATAGCATGACGTTGTCCCGTTCGATTCTCAGCTAGAGCGTCTTCTGTGTGGAGGCATACATGAATGGGCGTGCCTTCGTTGAAGGTTGTGCATCAGGGCTGGTAACCCGGTACATAAAGATCCAATACCAATCATAAGCGGACCGGAGTTCCGCTGTGGCGACCCCTAACCGGGAAAAGCCGAAAGACACAAACAAACTTGTGCTTAAAACTGTAGCATATGAATGGCTCTTCTTAACTCTATTTCCATCTCTTGCCTCAGTAGTGTTACTAACAGAACCCTGTAAACACTCATTCTTCTCACGTGTATCAGAAGCTGCATTCACTTTCTCTCCCTCAAACAAACAATCCACCATTATATCAGAACACGAAACACATTATTTTTCAAATCTCCTTTTTGTAATTCATTCACTTCAAAATATGAAATATCATCATTCACATTAGTAGAAGCATTACCCACATCTTCATCTTTAGAAACAATTGCCATTTCAGACATAAAAGCTGCATCCACACTCCGCTGCACTCTCTACACCTCCACTTCCTACATGGCACTCCATTCCAGAAAAAGCCTTCCAATTCAGAGCTCTGGAAAAAGACTAGGGGAATTTCTGTAGTGTTCTTGGAAAATTTCTCCTAGTCAGTATGAATACTACTCGAGGCTTCCCATGAAAATGGGCCAGAGCTTACCGGTACAAACCAGTCAACAAAATACAAATATAAACATAAATAAATAAATAAATGAAAATAAACATTTTAAATAAATAAATAAAAATAAAAATAAACATGTTTAAATAAATAAGCATTTTTTTTACAGGGAGACAAGATCCGCTGCACTCTCCAAGTGAAAGGGCCTTTCTCCCCATCCCACCCTACCCTTTTTTTTTTAGTTACTCTGGATTTCTCCAAATATCTTTATTAAATTTTCACATATGACAAAACCAATCTTACATTTATATAAATGAAAAAAATACAAAATGATACCACTTTAGTTGCAAATGGTTTACATCACAGACACCAATGAAACAACTGTAGTTGCAAACATTATATAATCACTTATAAACCATCCAGTCATTGTCAGTTATGCATTAGATGGCTCATTCAAATCCTGCCTCTTAAACCTTGTTCCTGCTCTGCATATATTGTTCCCACAATTCCCATTTTGTTCCTATGTCATTTGCTCCTTCCCTTTTCTAAAGATCCTAATTCCAGTTGTTTTATCACTGTTACTATATTCACTCCTTCTAGTAAAGTTGGTCTAGACTGATTTCCATTTTCTAGTAATTGCTTTTTTGGCAGCCACCATAGTTAGACTCAGCAAGGCTTTACTATGTCTAGGTCATTCCGATTCTGTAGCACAAATCGGAAAAATCATGTCATGAGTCAGTCAAAATCTGCTCAACCAGCATCTCCAACAGAGCAGTCTGCAGGAAATCCCTAAAGTCTGCCAGCTGACTACACTCCCAAAAAAATATGTTCCCAGCTACCTCTTTCTTGCCTGTCATGCCTCCAACATTTGCTATCCACCCAAGGAAAAATTATTTGGAGTCTACTTGAGGTATAAAAATACCTATGTAAATACTTCCAGACAAAGATCCTAAATCTTCTAGATTTTGTTGCATATTTGGGAGTTATACATATATCCCCCATTGTCTCTTTGTGAATTGCTTATCCAGTCTCTCTTCCCAATCCTTTCTAAGCTCTTCTGATTGATCCTTATAATTACCATGCACTATTTTATATGCTTTACTAGATATTCCTTTTTAATGGCAGCTTCTGTTCTAGATTCTATTAAAAACTCTACTAGTACGGGTCTTTCATTTAGGAGCCCCCTATTTCTTTCTGTTTGCCTATACTTTGATATTAATCCTTGATAGGGAAAGCAATCTCTAACCTGCAGTCTAAATAAATTCTTGGCCTCTTCCCATTCTATTACCTTTCCCTTTCCAGTTATTTGCACCCAGTACCTTGGTTCCTTTCCCAGTTTTCTCCAATAAATTCCAGCCCCCTCTTGTCTATTATCTGTATCCCTGACCACAGTCATCCCTACTGGCAAAATCTCTTTTCCCTATTCTTGCTCTGATTTGGTTCTTAGAATACTCCCTGCTATTTTATGAATATAATAGTCTATATAATTTTGGTTGTTCTCCTTAAAAGTCTGCATCCAAAATCCCAATCTCTCCTTATTTCTTGAGCTTCCTCTCCGAGTCAGTATCATTCCTTTCCACTTTGAATTATAGTTTTCTGCTTGTGCTATGTATAACAGCCTTAACTGCGGTGCACTAAAATACCCCCTCAAATAGGTAATCCTAGTCTGCCTTGTTCTGTTGGTAGAATCAGCGTATCCCACTTGACCCTTGCTGTCTTCCCTTCCCAGATAAAATCCTTCAGCTCTTTTTTAATTGCTATGCACAACTTCTTCTTCAGTTAATAAAAGTATGCCTGACCTGTATATAAGACTAAAGGGACTAAAAACATTTTAATGGCTTGTATCTTAGTATCCATATAACAAAACTTTCAGTTTCTCAATTTTTGTACTATCTTCTGTTTAGTCTCTTATAGGTTCATAGGTATGTACTAGCTAATGGCCCTGGAGCCTTTACAAGCCTAGCCTATAGGATTACCCTGGCAGTGTGCCACCCAACCTTAGTTCCCAGTGCCTTTGTCGAGTAGAGCCACTGGAGTGATCCCCGGAGTAAATTTTCTATTTGCCATCCAGTCAAGATTTCTCTTGAAGAGGGCAAGTGAGATGCTCTGTTTGACATGTATGGGAAGTCTATTGCATAGCATGGACAGTCTCTGGGTTATGAACCTGTCCCTCCAGCTTGTTCTGTTGATTGTGGTAATGAAGTTGAGGTCTCTGGAGCATGTGGTGCAGTGGGATTGGGATTTCTGTAGCTATAGTGTTTCTAACAGAGCTGGGTCAGACACAGCTTTGTAAGTCAAGCAGAGATTGCCTCTAAGTAGGTGATATGAGACAAAAAATAGTTGGAGTTTTTTTGAGTCTGTCCAGAAAGGAAAAGTGTTTAAGGCCTAGGATCCTCTTTGTGAGGTACATTTGCGGCCTCTCCAGTTGTTGCAGGTGTCTAGTGAGGTACATGCCAAATGAGGCACTGTACTCCATGATTCGCCTAATGAGGGAAAAGTAGAGGAAGACAATGACCTCTTTCTTCCTGGATGCAAAACCCTTAGCAATGAGATGTGCCACATAGGACTTTTCGACCACAGTGGCAATGCGGTGGTTAAAAGAGAGGTTGCTGTCAACCTGCGTTCCCAGATCTCTTATAACGCCTTCTGTGTTCAGTGGACTACCATCGATGTGGTAATTCATCGGAACCAGGTTTTTCCCAAAGGGGATGATGACACATTTTTTGGCATTGAGCTTAAAGCCATGGTTCTGACACCAGTTGTTGGTCTCTGAGGGCTTTCTGTAGAATGTCAACATCACATTGGGAGTTAAGAATAGCTCCCAACTTGCAATCATCTGCAAACTTTGTCAGCCAGAGTCCCTTCATGTTGGCCTGGACTTCAAAGAAGTAGATATCAAACAGGAAAGGACCCAGGACTGAACAATGTGGGACTCCACTTGAGTCTGGTCAGCAGTCCGACTTTGAGTCAACTACTTTCACACTGTGGATTCTGTGAGCCAGTTTGCAACCCACCTAGTGATAAAGGGGTTGATGCCTAACTTAGTGAGTTTTTCTATGATTCCTGAGTGGGGAATGGATGGTATCAAAGGCTTTGGTCAGATCAAGGTAGGCTGTATGAACCACCTTGCCTTCATTCAAGCACTGGTGACTTACTCAAGGAAATCGACCAGGTTGAGCAGGCATGATCTACCCTTCACAAAACCAAACTGTGTGGGATCCAGAGTTTGGAGATTCCCTATATCCTTGTTTATTAGGTCCATGATGATGCGTTCCATAGCTTTGCATATCAAACTCGTCAGGCTAATGGGGCAATAGTTCCCAGGGTCTGTAGTCGCTCCTCCTTTGTGGAGAGGGATGACTGAAGCAGTGCGCCATTCATTAGGGACAAAGCCTAAGGTGAGGCTGTGATTGAACAAGGCACACAGGTGAGGTGCCAGTTCACTCTGTAGTTCATGTAGAACACAGCCGGGGATATTGTCAGGTCTCATAGAAGCTGTATTCTTGGCCTTGGACAGTGCTGTTTTAACCTGTGCAGCAGTAATACTGGGTGCCTGGCAATCTACTGGTATTGTAATTGGTCCTTTGGTGGGGGAGAGAGTGGTAAAGTTGGCCCTGTATCTGTCGGCCAGTATATTGGCAATATCTGTTGGCTCGGTATAGGAGGTACCATTGTGCAGTAGCTCAGAGCAGATCTGGGTATTGCTGTGAAGATTCTTTACATAACTATAGAATGCCTTGTGTTTGTCTTTACTATCTGCTGCAATTCTGTTTTCATATGTAGCTTTAGAGGAATTGATGAGGGATCTCAACTTTTTGTTGAGGCTGATAAGGGAGTTTTTCCAGTCTTGGGACTTCACCTTATTCCGCATCAGTTTCCTTCTTCTGTTGTAGAGTTTATGGCAGAGGACCACCAGATCGGCTTCCTTTTTTTGGAGGAGAGCGTCTTGGTTCTATTGGGTATGGCGAGATCCATGCATTTGTGTACGTGTTCCTACAGTGCATTGGTGTAAGATTCGGCGGTCATGCAACTATTCTCCATTTCATGGGTGCTATGAAGTTAGTCACCTCTGTTTTTAAAAGCCAAAAGTTAGCTTTGGAGAGGTTTTTCATGATGATTACATTTGCGGGGCAGGTGGGAGGGATGTGGATTTCCAAGGTGATTAGTTTGTGGTCGGATCTAACCAGGGAATAATTGACTACTGGTGTAGAGCAATGGTCACCCATGCTAGTAATGACCAGGTCAAGGATGTTGCTACCTCTAGTGGGGCTGAGAACGAGCTGGTTCAGGGCATTGGCATTAATGAATTCCAGGAAATGTTGGGGAACTGTATTGGTACATGAGTTGTTTTCCCAGTTAATGGAGGGGTAGTTGAAGTCACCCAGGATGAGTGTTAGGTTGGACCCTAATATTCTCCAGGGTGCTTAGGAACACAGAGTGTGAGTCTTGGGACATGGTTGGGGGTCTATAGCAGGCTATGACCTGAATTGCTGTCTTGTTCAATGTTAGCTGCACCTGAAGTATCTCTGATGCATTATGTTGGGCTACCAGTCTGAAGGTGTGCACATCCTTTATGAATATGGAAACACCACTGCCTTTGGAGCTTCAGTCCAAGTTCTGGGGCCGAAAGGTGTGGAATGAGTTCTAGCCTGGTAGTGCAGGGGTGCTTTCTGCTGCCTTGAACCAGGTCTCTGTTACAGCACAAATGTTGATGTTCTCCATTTTAAGGAGTGTTTCGAGTGAGTGGATTTTGAGATTTAGACTTCTAGCGTTGAGCAGTATGACCCTCAGATTGCATTTGTTTGTAGCTATTACGGTGGTAATTTGGTGTTTGGAACACCACCTAAAAAAGGTATTATAGGGGTGGCAACAGCCTTGGCCAGTATCTGGAAGCCAAGGGGTGACAGATGCAGGCCATCTCTGGCAAAGCATCGAGGTCTGTCAATCATGTCATCCCAGGCAGACAGATACTGGATCCCCTTAGAATGACACCAGTAACTTGGCCAATTGTTGAAATTGATCATTTTCTGATTGTGCTGTGGAATAATTCTGGGTGATGGTAGGAGGCTGCTTAGGGCTAGGGTCATACCTGCCTGGGCTACATAATCCGAGAGCTCCTCCATGTCTCTTTTCATGTAGTCCAGGGAGGTATGTTTCAGGTCATTCACACCCACATGTACACATATCCTTAGCTGCCACCACAGAGTAATTTCTAATCCATACTTCTAAATACTTCATTTTATCATGTCCCCATAAATATGGATATTGTTGAACCAATTTGTGTGTGGGTTCATATTTTACCGCTATTGCCTTTGCTTTAGCTTCATTAATTTTGTATCCCGAGAAGATCTGAAACTGTCTTAACCCCACATCCCCCTTTTATCCAAATCTACGAACTTCACAGGCACACAAACATAGAGAAAAGGACAAACCCTAGTAAAGAAAAAAATAGTTTCTGGTCCCAGTCTGCATCAGTCCGCTGTAAAAAAAAACAGCATAATTAAAGGGTTTCTACAGTTAAAAAAAAAAAATCAAAACAAAATGAAACTCCCCAGATCTTCACACCGATTTCTTCCAAACCAATCTACAAAACTGGTGACCACAAACATGGACACAAAATGAAAGTCTTGCAAAAATTACACTAGTGAAAGTAGTACTTGCCCTTACTGCCATTGAGTGTTAACCATTAACTAATGATTTAAAGGTCATGGCTGAGATGAAGCAACATGCTCCATAACAGAATTGTTACTTAATGACAATTGTTTAGTGATCAGGAAAGTTCTGGTGTCCAGTGATTCTGTAGTTCTAATTGAATTTATCACTTGCTTGCTATATTTGAATAAATCGAACACTGGTTCAAATCCCAGTTGTGTAATTAAGCTACTTCTTAAACCTTATAATAAATGTGTGCCAAGGAGGAGGCAAACAGTATTTCACAGAGTCTCTCTGAGGGAGATGGAATCGTTGCTTGGCATAGGCAGGACACAGCATAATTAGTCCCTTGGCAACTACCAACCAGAAGTAGCAGAAGTGATTACGCGCACATAGAAGCATGCAGCACCATGTCACCCCAGACACCTAGAGACAGCTATCAGTATGGCAGGCATCAACAGCAGAATGCCCAGTAAGCATGTTAGTGGCAGTGAAAATGCAATGTACAGTGAGCAATGCCCTTATTAATGGTGTGCATGGACTGTTACCCCGTTTGTAGTGTCTAGGGAACATTGCCTAAAACATATACTGGGGCACAGTTGTGACTACCGCAGCATGCAGTATTTTCTCCATGCTGTAGCATACTTCTACATATTACAGTTACATAAAGACGTACTGTGCCCTAAGCACAACACACATCACTTCCCATACCCCTCTGCACTCAGTTACTGAAGCTGTGGGCATAGCGCTACGTACTTCACTTCAG
The DNA here is from genome assembly GCF_019279795.1 of Protopterus annectens. Classification (NCBI taxonomy): domain Eukaryota; kingdom Metazoa; phylum Chordata; order Ceratodontiformes; family Protopteridae; genus Protopterus; species Protopterus annectens. The sequence continues at coordinate 740,406,445 of NC_056739.1, forward strand.
TTCATCCTCAACAAATTTACTTGTAGGGAAATAGGCTCATATTTAAATACTAAGGTATCAATCTGCAGACTTATAAGCCTAGCTAACAACCAGAGGTCAGAATCAAACCCTGTAACTTTGTCTGTGAAGTACAGCCCTTAGATCATTTTCCAAAATCCTCCCCCTGAAACAGAATCATAGGGGAACTCTAGGGTATCAGTCTGCAGGCTATTACAAGTCTTGCCAATAACTGTAGGTTAGAATCAAGCTCTGTCTTTGTTTCTCCGAGATCAAGATCTTTACCATTATGCCAATCCCTCTCCCCTCACCACCTAACAGCTTACGCCTAAGTAGTATTGCGTGCATCAGTTTTAATCAGTGTTGAGTCTATTCTGGCCAACAGCTGTTGACTAGAGCCCATCTTTTTTCCAGTGCCACAGCACACTGTGCCTACTTCTGCCTCAAAAGGGCTTCCTGTGCAACACATTCCTCCTCTGCCTCCTTGACTGGCACCTGCTCTAATACTGGCTCCAGTCTGTCTAGTCCACCAATGGCAATCTCCTACTGTAGCTATTTGTATACCACCAGCAGGTTGTACAGCATTGCAAAGATAGTAAATATCTTGCTGCATGCTTCCAGACCACATTGCAGTGTGCCATCAGAGAAATCTAAACAGCAAAAGTAGATCTTCAACTATCTGGGCAAACTCTCGAAAATGCTGCAGGTCTGTGATGGTGCAGAGTTGTACGTCATCTCAGCCATGTTTTGTGGTTCTTTATCAATGTCATGTATCATGGCTGTCTGGTGTGTCCAGCATCCAAAATAAGATGCCCCAATGGGAAGTCACCCCACAAATATCGCCAGTATAGGTCTGACATGTGCCAGACGTGGGTTTCATGGAAACTGTTTGGATGGTGCACAGACACAATGAACATAATACCCTGTGTGTTGCATTCCACCTGACAGTTGATGGACTAGAAACTTTATGGATGACATACAAGTACCCATGTGGACAAAGCAGAGCCTTGATACTGATGCTGGTGTTGCCAATGGCCTGTAGAACCTCAGGAAAATGGGTTATTTGTAGAATGCTTGCAAAATCATATTTCCGTCTTCTGTGACCCATGGGAACCACATGGATGCCTCCACATGTTGCAGCATAACTTCAAACAGTTGATGAAGTATACATGAGGTAGATGTCTGTGAAACACCCACCATGACCCTTGATGGCTGTTGGGAGGCCCCTGTAGCAAGAATGGTTAATGCTACACATACTTAAGTGTCCACAAGGATCAGTATTCCACACTTCTCACAAGATTATATGTGAGGACAGCAAATGCATACAAGCTCCCTTATAGTGCCCATGACCACATGACGGTGTTCAACTATGTCCCTTTTGTGGAGCTAATATGGTGTTTGGCAATCCATTTAAGATGCACAGAGTAAAGATGTGCACTGATATGGACACTGGCTGCGAGAATGGTTTAACAAGATGTTCAGCTAAAGCAGATGAAACTCCTAGCATCTTAGGGTGGTTTCTTTCTCACTCTAGTCATCAAAAAATAGTGTGCTAAATGACTGCACAAGGTGACTCATCACTCAATTTTTATACGTTTCCATATCACTCCACTATGTTGTTTATTTTCATTTGCATTCACAACTGGTCTCACTTCCATAATGTTGCCCATTTCCATGTCATTATATGATCATTTGCATATGATGCCAAATGCGCAACTTTCCTGGGTAGCATAACTTTCCTATATGTTATCTCTGAATTGGCCCTAACCCTACAAGTCCACTAGTTGCTCAGTTTCATATTACACACTGCATTATTTGTTTCTGAATCCCAGCTAGTGTTTTTTTTTTATTTAACAGTAATAAATCACCTTCTGCAATTTGTTAGATTCCACAAGGGAAAAATATTTTTTATGTTATCCTAGTCAGCACCTAGTGTTTCACCTTCCCCGATTGTTATCTTGTCCATTGTTACATCTGACAATGATCTCCATAAAAAAGATATACACCATACCATTCTGTGACTTTTCCAGTAGCAACCACTTCAAGATAAAAGACACCTTTAACACCATAAAATGGGATCAGCCCCTTATTGCCCTTTCAGTAATTTATTTGACTACATGTCCAGACATACCCCATAAAAATAAATACAAGAGAGGGCATATTCAAAAATAAAATATCCTGGCAGAATTTTATGCTATGCAAAAATTAGATCTACACTATCTACAAATATTTAGTAACACTGTGAAACAAAATCTAGACTGAAAGCAGTACAGAAAGGATTAACTAAATTTATTTGACAGGTCAAGGTCTTCTATGAGCCCAATCCAGCAGCCAAGACAGAAGGAAACATTAAAATCTGCAGCAACTACATTTGAGCATGATGGCTTGTAGTCAGTAACAATTATTTTTTAGAAGTTATAAAATATTACTAATATGTTAAAGAAATTCAGGACCAACATTAGGCTCCCAAGTAAATCAGCTCTACTTGCTAATCTCAGTTACAAGCATCAAAAACACTTCCTGATCTTATTAATACAGTCCTATACAAAACCAAAAATACAAGTTCAGGGGGCCCACATAACATCCTAGAGAGTTTCTCAGTGATATATAGCATGCAGTGGGACATCTTCTATACATAATATTGAATAAGACTCTCTTCACAGGTGTTATCTCTCTCCTGTGGCACCATTCAGCAGTGGCACTGCTTCAAGAGGGGCTGTATGAGAACCAGACCTGTATTCTGTGCAAAGCAATGGTCAGGATAATTAAAGATCTAATACAGAATGATACTGGCACCTGTTGCTTCATCTTTTCTTTCTTTTTTTTTAACATCTTTATTGAAATCACACATAGCTTAGTAACATGAGTACACATTATGTTATAAAGGATCTGTTGCTTCCTGACATTAACCAGTTTGGTTGTGAGAAGGGCAGTTCACATATTTTGAATCATGCCATTTTTTTCATAGGGGTTACAACAGCCTAGATGAAGGGCTTACCATGCATGCTGTGTATGTGAATCTTGTCACAGCCTTTGTTTACAAAGCCTACATGGCAATAGCAACAAACGTGGGGAGTCTAAAGTCAGTGGATATGTAATTTAAAGGATTAAGAATGGCTATTGTGTAGGACACAATGAGCTACCATAAGTGTCCAGCTATGATTCTACAGTAGCTTGGATCTTGTCTAACCACAGTACTGTATTTTCTTTTCAGACTTGCATTTTCATAATACTATACAGCTTTCGTCATTTGCCAAAGACAGCAAACTGGTTAGCATCATCCTTCACTTAAACAGTCAGTTCTTCCCTATACACTTGATTAGACTATAGTCACACCTATAAAACAAACAAATGCAGAGCATTCATTATACAATAGGAAGTCCTTTGGTAAGATGGTGTCTCTTTTAGCTACTACTCCAGACTGATATACTAGAAATGACTGTCAAAGGTGAAACTAAAATGTTACCCCAGTTCCCTGCAAGGACTATATGACAGCACAGCTGAAACTCAAAGGGCTGACCCAATACTCAAAGAAAGTCATTATTCCCCTACATGCTTCTCTACTTTGCCCATTTACAGACTATAATGCTCCATTCTACAATTTCCTAAGTAATTTGTTCAACTAGAAAAGGCATAAGCCTTGAATAAAAACACATAATAGAATCTTCAGATCATCTAGAAAGACCCACCTTGTAACCACCATCCCATTGCTTATCAGAAACCTATTCTAACATGTCTGCTACAGCTGCTTCACATTTCTGGAACTCTTTTTTGGCATAATGAGTTCCTTACTCTGTCTCTTTCAGAAGCACCCATATTACCTTACAGTTAGGTAGCCCATCCTTGTTAACCAATTACAGGTAGCACTACATAATCAGCAGTATTGTACCCTACCAGTGATATGGAAACATTACAACATGCGTCAAGTCTCATTTCTAAGAGCTTCAATGAAACAAGCTGAAATTGAGGTCAAGATTCCAAACCCACACTACCTGTACCACCTTACTTAATATAACCTACTTTATGGTCACACAACCTTGGAGTGGAAATCTTTTTGTTGAAATAGTCCTTTGTCAAACTGCAAATCAATGAACCAAACTGTTAGCAGATGAAGAATGTCCAGTTACACTACTGTATGCATGCTATTTTGATTTTGTTAACTTTTTTCAGATTTTGTTGTAACTAGATCAGTGCTGAGAAAAATTATTTGGCCCTGCCCTCATCTTGCTAAATAAAGTATTACAAATGATAGATATTGCATCTCTAATCACTCTTCCCAATCTTTTCTGACTTTTTTTGGTTGATTCCTATAGTTATCATGCAATATTTTATATGCCCTACTGATTATCCTTGTTTTATCACCAAACTCAACCAGTGGAGGCCTTTCATTTTAGGCTTTCCCTATCCCTTTATCTTAGTCCATACTTTGATATCAGTCCCTGATAGAGAAGGCAATCTCTAGTGTGCAATCCAAATTTTATGGCCTCTTCCCATTTTATTACCTTTCCCTCTCTAATTATTAGTACCCAATACCACAGTTCCTTTGCCAGCTTCTTCCAGTAAATTCCAGCCTTATCTTGTCTGTCCTCTGTATCTATAATTGCAATCATTCCTATTAGCAGAATCTCCTTTCTCCATTCCTGTGTTTATTTATTTTATTTTATTTTACATTTGTTGACTGGGATAGTCCGACTGGATGCATATCCATTTTCAGCAGAGGCCCAGGGAGAAAAGCTCCAAGGGTAAGCAGATACAGCATTACATAATACCAGCATTACATATTACAAACAGACTATTTACAGAGATTGCATAAGTAAGCAAGTTAAACAAGTTCCACAGGTTACAGTTAATCCTGAGCACAAGTCAGGATTAAATTAAATTACACAGTAAACTGGTTAACAGATTTTTACACATTCTAGAGAGAGTTAGCCAGGCTTGATACATTGATATAGCCAGTTAAGTGACAAATGTTGTTTGAGTTTAGTTTTAAATTGACCTAAGGTAGAAAGTAAGGTAATATCAGCTGGAAGAGAGTTCCATGATCTACTTACAGAGTTTGCAAAGAGAGAATCACCGGCTGTGTTATTAATTTTGCTAGTTTGAATTAGTAGTTTGTTAGAGGATCGAAGCGGTCTAGGATTGTTATAGGGAGTGATAATATTTTTAAGTGCAGGAGTATTGTCCGGATTATAGAGGATTTTATAGGCCATAATCAGTTGGTTATACTGGATTAGGCTGGGTAGTTCAAGCCACCCAAGCTGATTTAGATTGATGCAATGATGTGTCCTACAAGGTAGCCCAGTGGCAAACCTGGCAATGTGGTTGTAGCAAATTGAGAGTTTGTTAAGGACAGTCTTGATTAAATTCGAGAGTAGAGGGGATGCATACAGAAGGGTTGAAAGAAGGTGAGAGTAAGCTATGGCAATTTTAGCTGGAGGGGTTAGGAAGGCTTTTATTCCGTAAAGTGACCCTAGTTTTTTATTGATGGTTTTGATAGTTTGGTTAACATGTAGGTCAAATTTTAGATTATTGTCTATGATGACACCTAATAGTTTTGTAGATGGGTCAGGGGAGATTATTGTACCATCATTTGATTTTATGGTAAAGGTGAAAGCGGTAGACCTACGTGTTGGTGAAAATAACATTTTAGTTTTTTTGGGATTTAGGATCAGACAATGTTCAGAAAGCCAGTTTTCTATTGTATTAAAGGTGGTCTGGGTAGCTAACCATAACTCTACTGGAGATGTGGCTGAGCAAATCAGAGTAGAGTCATCAGCATATTGGATACAGCTGACTTTTGGGATGACAGTATAAAGGTTGTTAATGAAGATGGAGAACAGTAAGGGCCCTAGTATAGAGCCTTGTGGTACTTCAAGGGTGTTAGGTAGAAGGTTAGAGAGTTTGTTCTGCCAGAGGATAGCCTGCTGTCGAACATTCAGGTAGGATTGAAACCATTGGAGGGCTCCAGTATCTAGACAGAATGTTTGCAGGGTGTGGATTAAAAGTTGGTGATCAACCATATCAAATGCCTTGGTAAGATCCAAAAAGAGGGCTGAGGATATATAATTACTGTTGTGATTATGGTTTATGGTGTTAGTAAAGGCTAGGAGGGTTGAAGTAGTGCTGTGATGAGGATGGAAACCCTAAGTGTTGGCTTAGTTCTTAGCATACTTTTTGCTACTTTATAAATAGAATATATTTTTTTAATTTCTTCAAATCCTTTGAGTTTGTAATACCATAACGTGAATGGACCCCATTCCTAAGTCAAAGTACGATTAAAGTTCATGAAATTAGTATGTTTCAATCTTTGATGTCAGCTAGAAGTGCTCTTCGCAGCACTCGCAATGTGCCCAGTAATGACTCCTCCTGCAATTCGTATATGTATTGGTAACATATCTAAATACGGCTGTAGATTCTTTTTTATAAGACTATTGGAACTGTCTGGGTATCTTTCTTCCACATTGCTTTCATTTCTGCCTCCAAATCCTGATATTTTAGCACTTTGTGCCTCTCTGTATGCAAGACACTGTAGTCACTGGGTGTAGCAATTTCAATTATCAATGCTACTTTTGTCTTCTTTTCATGGACCACTATATCTGGTTTTCTTGCATCTGTCTTTTGGACTGTTTGTAATGGGTGATCCCATGTGATGTAGACTGTCATTTTCTATGATGCTTTGTGGCTCATATTTCCATTTTTTTCAGCTACTTGAATACCATAACGTTTGCACACTCCACAGTACAACAGTCTTGCCACATTATTATGCCTTTCAGTATACAGTTATTCTGCCATTAGTTTGTCACAACCAGCAACAAGGTGTGCGACATTCTGTTTTTAAAAACCTACATTTATCTGTTTCTCCCACATGTTCAATGGACTTTGTAAACCAACGTGTACATAGCCAACTATTTTGGGCCGCAAATATTAACCTTTCATCTTTTGGTTTGAATTCGCCTCTCCTTAACCATTCCAGATTTCGATCCTGATCAACATGAGGTTCTTCCAGGAGTTTTCTATACTTGAAACAATATTTATGCATTTTATCCCCAGTAGTGTGCTTGCATGTAACTACTACTTAGTATTGTTTTTGTCTGTGAGTCTTATTGCTATTTTTGTGAAGTTTCACACATGGTGCCAGATTTATGAAAGCTTGCACGGAGTTGTAGAGTAGAGTAAGACATCAGACAGCCAATATGTTTGCCGAGCGATCCAGCAACAGCTGGCAGGGGCGTGCATAAGAGCTTCTAAAGCTACTCTTGCACGGACAGCATCATTGTATGCAAATTACCTTATTTGCTGCTGAAAGCTATGCAAATTAGGTAAATTTTCAATCCAGAAAACACTAACCTGTCCGTGGAAGAGTAGTGTTATTTGCAGAAATGTACTCCATTGGTAAGGGAGTACCGTTCTGCAAATTGCTAAACAGAGCTATGACAGCTCCAAATAAAGGATGCATCCAGTTGAGGAAGCATGCCAATGGCCAAATATAAGGCCATTGGCATTTTTAAATGTTTAAAATTATTAAAATCTAATTTTTTCCCCCCGATCTCCGATGTTTAAGCATAGCACAGCGCCGCGCAAACATGCGGCGCTTAAAAAACCAATAAAATAATTTCAAAATAGCAGCCAAAAATAGGCATTTTGCCTAAAAAGATTATTCTGCCATGCAGGTGAATGGCAGGCTGAATACAACATGGCCACTGAGTACTGGTTGCTAATGGGGGGAAGCTCAGTGTGAGAGATGTAACCAAGCATTAGTAGGCAATCCTATGCAAATGAGGATAAGGATAGTGAATCCCAATTTTCCCCAGCATGTGAGCCATGTCCCAAGAGTGTAAGTGTAGGAGTAGGTGAGTAGTAGAGTAGAAGATAGGTGACATCATGAGGGGGTATGTCAGAAAGGCTGTATGCTTATTGGAGCACAGTGCCCTGTGTTTGCCCTGAGTTGCTCAGGATTGCAGGAGGCATGTCTACAGTTGTCCTTTTTGAAAACCAGAAACCAAAGGTGTATGCCGTGAAAATATCTGAACTTTCTTGCAAATGGGCACAGAGCGTGTGCGCTCATCTGCGAGTGTGTGCGCGCATTAGCGCTTGTTTGCGCGGCACTGCCCCGGGCGGAAACAGAAAGGGAAAAGGAAGGAAAGTAGTAGGAAGTTAACCAAGGAGAACTAGCAGAGCTGCCAGGTGAAATATATCAGACTCAGCCAATTACACAGGCAGCAGACTAGCCCAGCCCAGCCCAGCACTTTAAACTCTGCAAACAGCATTCTTCCCTGTTTTTTCCCCAAGAACTCTGCAACACTGCAGTATACAAAGGGGGAAAGCTTAAAAACTTTAAAGTCAGACAAAATGTTAGGGGCTGCTCTTACTATCATAAACCAACATGTGCAAGGTGCTGAGGGTGGTGATGTTGTGAATGCTGCTGAGCAACTCACAGTGAGGAGACGGAGAAGAGTGTACAGACCCAGGGTAACCTACCAGGGGCTACATGAGCTGGAGATAGTGGAGCACTATAGGGTGGACAGAGACCTCCTGCAGCAAATTGTTGAGCTCTGCTGGCCATGCCTCATACACAGAACCAACAGAGGGGAAACCATCCCAGTGGATACCAAGGTATGTGTTGGCCTCAGAATACTAGCTACAGGTATCTTCCAGAGACCAACTGGTGACATGATGGGGATTTCACAGGCATCAGCATCCAGGGTACTGCACCAGTTCCTGGATGCCATGTCAGCACATGTCGGTGACTACGTATATTTCCCCAATTCCCGTGAGGCATTGGCCAGCAATATGCATCTTTTCCACCCAACAGCAGAATACCCCGAGGTAGTGGGTGCAATAGACTGCACGCACATACACATCAAAGCACCACCTGGTGAGCAGGGTAGGGTCTACATCAACTGCAAGGGCTTCCCCTCCATCAACTGCCAGGTTGTGTGCGATGCCCAGGGCATAATAATGAATGTGTGTGCTGGCTGCCCTGGAAGCTATCACGATTCCCACATCTGGCATCTGACTCAGCTGTACCAGAGATTTGCCAATGGGGACATCCCTGATGGTCACCTAGTGGGGGATGCTGGTTATGCACTGGAGCCGTGGCTCATGACACCCATCAGAAATGCACACACACCCAAACAAGAACTCCATAATGAGGCACACGCACAAACAAGAAACATTATTGAGCGTGTGTTTGAGATGCTCAAGTCATGGCTCCGGTGCCTGGACACATATGGTGGAGCCTTGCAGTTCTCACCAACTACATGTACCCAAATTGTCATGGTATGTGCCATGCTACACAATATGATCCTGTGAAAACAGTTGCAGCAGGAACAGCATGGGGCAGGGCCAAACAGCCCCCTACCATTGCCAAGGCCTGCACAGGCACAGTGTGACTTGGAGGAGGAACAACCTGAGCCTGCCCCAGTAGGCAGTAGGAGGCGTGCCCAGTATGCCCTGGCCTTGGCAAAGAGGCAACACATAGCACATACACTGACTCAGTAGGAACCCTGGAAATGACACCTCTCTCTGACTCGCACATACAGTAAAAGGGATGCCTAACTTGACACTATCTGTTTTCAAACATGTATAGGGAGTGTACTATGTGCATCTGACATAGGCAGCCCTGCAGCACCACCTGAGCCATGAGTGCCCTATTTTAAGCAATATAAAGTACTGCTAAGCACATTTTACCAATATTGAGCATATTTAAATACAACTGCGTGTAGCTGCTCACCTCGCTAACCAGCACAACATTGGGCAACGTTGAGCAATGTTGGGCAATGTTGCGCAAAGTTGAGCAAAGTTGGGTAAAAACTCTCACACCTGCTTTACTCTTCCTTAAGCAGTCTGGTCTGCCCAGCAGGAAAATAAAAAGCAGTGACAGGGCTCGAACTCAGGATATTGTGCACTACAGTCACAGTACTGAACCACTAAGCCATGACAGCATTTCACTGGCACAGACACAACTTAACTCACTCACGCATACCAGTTGGGGGGGGGTCACATACCTAACAGTCACAGCCAGCAGGACAAATGTAGACAAACGCAAACACAAACAAATGCTGTATCCTGCTGTCTGAAGAGGCATACGAGTAACCTTCCCCCCAGGCCTATGCAGACAGATAACAGCAGGCCAGGCAGTGTGATATGGGTTGGGTAGGCTATGAAGTCACAAACTAATATGCGTGTAATTGGAAGCTAAGGTCTGTAGTGCAGTGGTATGCCTCAAGCCAGTATGATAGGCAACAGTACAGACAGAAATGGAGTACCTGACATAGTAGTGCAGGCCTAGCAAATGTGTATAAGTGTCAGGTGAACCCTTCATCCTATGTACACCCACAGTAACAATTAGGTGTGCCCCCCGGGTAGAAATGTACAAATAATAGCTGTCCCTACTGTATGTAGAATGACTCATGGAAGCCTTGCAGGCACACTGTGCTTCCTGTCGATGTACAACACAAAGGTGAGCCCTGAAGTAAAAACCAACTTGATTTTCACACACATATAGTATATATGCTCATACTGGGCATGCTCACACACTTAAACTAATTTAGCAAATTTCAGTCAGCAACATACTGAAAGGTCATAATGGGCATGCTCACACACTTAGGCCATGTCTGAGTACAGCAGTGGGCCACACATATCTGGCAGTTGCAGTTCTTACTCCAGACACCTGTCACTATTCACCAATCCTGCCTTGTGCACACACTGATATGAAAACAGACCCATATAATATATTGGACACCTGTCATAATCAAACTATGTGCTCCAAGTATTTAAGTTGTTCAAAGAAAGTGAAAAACCAAAGAAGATCAATAATACTCTGATCAGTATCATCAAGAAACAGTGAGCACTACTAACATTATCCAAGCCATGGTCAAAGAGTCCATAGAGAACCATGAAGCTGTCTTTCACTATGTCATAAATATCATTGTAAACTCATATATGTTCTGAGTCAGTGCAAACTGCAAATGAATACATGTACATGACTGACATTGCCAACATCTTGTCAGACAGGTTCATACATATTTCCCCCATTCTCACTGACAAAAGGGCCCATTATCATACCTGGAGATTGTGAAAACCCAGAAATCACATATACAATGGTTAAACAGCTCTTTCCAAACCTAAAAACATGGCGTGTATGGGATAACATGGTTTCCCTGGCTGTGTCATGTGTGAACTCCAAAACAAACAGACCCTGCACCTGAACAGTCTGTTGAGACTCACCGTCTGTACAGGATATGAAACTGTTGAATGGGTTACAGCAACATTTGGCACACTCCACGAGTGTTGGTACACAACAGACCATGGGTACTATTGTCTTATAAGCCTAATAAGCCTGATGTGCAAGGCCATGGAGTCCATCATTATGGAACTCATAAACAGAGCTATTGAGAGCCTAAAAACACCCAACCCTACCCATTTTGGTTTGGTCAGGGTCAGATCATGGTTCCTAAACCTGCTAGACAGTTTTCAAGGCAGTCACCCAGGACATGCATCAATGAAATGAGCTACACACGACCTACATAGACCTTGAAAAGCCCTTTTCCAACATCCTACACACATGTTGTATCCACAAAATCAACAACCTGTGTGTGCATAAACAAGTATGTCATCTGATGGATTGCCAACTGGGGCACAGATAGATCCCACAAGGTAAGAATTGTGGTCTCCTGTTCAAGCTGGTAACAACTGCTGTCCCCCATGGCTCAGTCGTGGACCCCTCCTGTCTGATGTATATTTTCAGAAATACAGTCAAACACGAGGGCAATGTTTAGCAAGGTTTGTGGATGACTGCAAAAAGGTTGTCATAATCAATGTTTGGGACAACAGAGACATCCTTAAAAAGGGTCTCAGTTAGACAGATGTGGTGTCAAACTTATGGGCTCGAGCTACAGTCATACAAATACCACATAGGTGCCAACACCCTAAATATGGAGGTAATAATAAGGGATCTATGGACACATGTGGATAGTCATCACTACTTCCAGAAACACATTCACAAAGTGGTTAGAAAATTATGCTATATGTTCCCACAAACTGCCAAGGTCTTTGCATGCAGGTCAAAGGAGGTTCCCTCTACTCATCAGTCATCAGACCCATCATAGATTACCACAACACACTTGTGATGAATCTGACTAGGCACCTTCAGCAGCTGGAAAGACCACTGACTTACCTCAACAAGGGCATTACTTGCCTCAAACAGTTGCCCCATGCAACAAGACTGAATTTAACTCAATCTGTACTCTGCTGCATACTGTCTACTCAGGTGATATCTGCCCAACAGACAGGTCCATGTCCAATGCAGAACAGATGTACATGTGCTATCTGAAGTAACCCCAAGCTCACTGTACTACATGCTCTAGGGATATCATCATCCCAACAATAAACAGAACATGTTGGAGGGATACATTAATAACTCACAGACTTCCCTTTCTTTGGAACAGGCTCCCTACCAACCTACATTAAGCTGAGTCCCTCACTAACACTCTTCCAGAGGAGCCTTGATGAGTGTATGTGAAACTGAACTGTCACACCATGAATCACTTCATCAGCTCTACTAGACAGAGGCCTAGGGAACTAACTCCATGGGTGGTGATAGCTGCACACTCTGACCATACTAATATATGCCTTCAGGCAGATAGACTATTACCTACCTATGTACCTATATATATGTAGGGGGAACACAGTATAATAAGCCAAAGATGGATGGGCAGAGATGTATGTAAGACGGTGACCATGACAGGGAGCCATCCATGACTGTCCCACCCAGCACACATCCCAATGGCACAAAAGACATGAGGTGCACATCTCACCCAGTGTTCATAACAGCCATCAGTATCTGTAAGCATTACAGTATATGTGGTCCATGTGCCTGCTGTACAACATGATGGTACAATGAAGTACATATCTACTATCTGTAGACATGTACCTGTCACATAGTCTACTACATACCTATGAACCTATCTTCAATAAGGCATATGTTAGCCTAGGCAAGTTGTGCAGCTTTCACCACCCCATTGGGTAGTCGCCCAAGCCCTCGTTCTAATAGTTAGTACCCTAAGCCCCTTTCTAGTGGGGCTGCTGATGTGATACCTGGCGTGAATTGTCTGTTTCCCATCCACTCATCAAGGTTCCTATTGAAGAGTGTCAGTGAGGGGCTCTGTCTGATGTACATTGGGACTCTGTTCCACAGTAAGGCAAGTGTCTGGGATGGTACTCTATCCCACCAGCATGTTGTATTCATTGTTGTGATGAGGTTCATATCCCTGGAGTGTGTAGGGCAACTCAATTTTGTTATTTGTAGATGGAGCATGCTCAGCAGTTATGTGTTGGACATGGCTCTGTATGTTAGGCAGAGTGTGCCTCTGAGTAGGCGGTACGCAACGAAGAACAGATTTAGTTTTACCAGTTGTGTTGCATAACACAACTGTTTGAGTCCAGTAATCCTCTTGGTGAGGTACCTCTGTGGTCTCTACAGCTGCTGGATATGCGTAGTCGAGTACATCCAAAATGGTGCATTGCACTCAATGATGGGTCTGATGACTTAAGAGCAGAGGGCCACCACTATCTCTTTGGATCCTGATGCAAACCATTTGTTGATTAGGTGGGCCACATAGGATTTCCCAATCACTTTGGCAATATGGTTGTCAAAGGAAAGATGACTATCTACTTGTGTCCCCAGATCCCTTATTACCTTGTCAGTTTTAAGGGGGTAACACCTATGTGGTAGTTTGTGTGTACTTTGTTTTCACCAAAGGGGATCACTATGCATTCCTCCAGATTGAGCTTGAGACCATGATTTTGACATCACACATCTATCTCATAGAGTCCCTTCTGGAGAATATTTGTGTCATCCGGGGAATCTATTATGGCAAACACTTTACAGTTCCCAGCAAACTTAGTCAATCACAACCCTCCTGTGTTGGCATTTACATTTGAGAAATCTATACCAAACAGGGGGGACCCAAGGACTGAACCCTGGGGGCCACCAGTTGCTACCGGTGTAGAGTCGGACATGTAGCCAGCAACTCTTAGTTTGTGGAATCTATCTGTGAGCCAGTTTGCAATCCTTCTTGTGATGTATGGATTCATGCACAGATTGGTGAGTTCATCTATGATACCTGACTGGGGAATGGTGTCAAAGGCTGTAATGAGGTATAGGTAGGCTGTGCTGAACTCATTTCAATCATCTGTAGCCTGGGTAACGGTCTCAAAGAAATCCACCCAGTTCAGGAGTGATCTGCATATGATGAAGCCAAACTGGGTGTGCTCAACTGTGTGAAGGTTCACAATCTCTTTATTGTTGACTTCCATTATGATTGGCTCCATTGCCTTAAAGAGCAGACACGTCAGGCTCATACAGCATGAATGCCAAGGAGGTTTGGGGGCCCCACCCCTGTGGAGTGTGAAGAACATTGCAGTGCAACATTCTATGGGTACATATCCTGTACAGAGCATGCAGAGAGAGGTGTAGGTATCCTTGATGGACATGGATACATCCCCACCCTATGTGCTATGATCCAGGTTCTGATGCTGGAAGGTATGGAATGAGTAGCATCCTGGTAGTGCCGGTGTGCTCTCTGGAGCCTTGAACTAGGTTTCTGTTACTGCACAGATGTCAATATTCTCCATACTGAGATGTGCCTCAAGTGTGTGCATCTGGAGGCTGAGACTGAGTAGCATTTAGCTAACTTTGTGGTTATTTGTGTTGGTTATGGGGTATAGTTTGTCCTGAGTGACCAGTGTTCCACACCTGAAGTCAACTGCTCATTGGTCCCATCTGACCATAAGCTAATTACCCTACATATCCACATTCTGGACCCACCCCCCCATCAAGGAAACCATGTTAAAAAATGTCTCCAAAGTCTCCAAAGCCAACTTCATGCTTCTTAAGACAGAAGTGCTGAACTTCAGGACACCCATGCAGATGGACAATACTGTTAAGATTACTGAATCCTTCACAAGTGCACTTTATAAGCACTTACATGAGTGAGTGCATGCATCGTGCTATCCCAAACAGAACCAAGAGGCTATCCTCCAAGAAAAGGAAGCCAATCTGGTGGTCGCCTGCCACAAACAAACTGCACAACAGAAGGAAGAAACTGTTGCAAAAGAGGGTAAAATCCCATGAGTGGAGGAGCTCCCTGGTCAGCTTCAGGAAGAAGCTGCGATCTCTGATAAAATCCTCCAAAGCTAGTTACGAAAACAAAGTTGACACTGATTCTAAAGATAACCACAAAGCATTCTATAGCTATGTCAAGAATCTCAATGGCAACACTCAGATCTGCTCTGAGTTGCAGCATAATGGCACTAAATATACAGATCCAACTGATATTGCCAACAGCCTGGCAGATAGGATCAGTGCTAACTTTACCCCCCCTCACCCATGAAAGAGCACATCTCTATACTGGAAGAATGCAAATATGTTGTCATTATGGCTGCACAGGTAAAAACCACTCTCCAAAGCCAGGAACACAGCATCAATGGGACCAGATTACATCCCAGGCTGCGTTCTACACGAACCACAGAACAAACTGGCACCACACCTACATACCATGTTCAATCATAGCCTCACCTCAGGCTTTGTGCCTGCTGAATGGTGCACAGTGACGGTTATCCCACTACACAAGGGGGGAGCCACCACGGACCCCGGGAACTAGTGCCCCATTAGCCTGATGAGCCTGGTCTGCAAGGCCATGGAACGTATCATCATGGAACTTATAAACAAAGACATTGGTAATCTCCAAACTCTGGACCACAACCATTTTGGGTTTGTAAAAGGCAGATCATGTCTCCTAAACCTGATAGACTTCTTTGAAGCAGTCACCAAAGCCGTAGACAAGGGTAAGGTGGTTCACACAGCCTATCTAGATCTTGCCACGGCTTTCGACACCATCCCCCACTCTGGAATTATGGATAAACCCACTAAACTAAGTATAAATCCCTATGTCACAAGATGGGTTGCCAAATGGCTGACTGACACAACCCACACTGTGAAAGTAGCAGACTCCAAGTCTGACTTTGGACCAGTGACAAGTGGAGTACCAAGGGTTCAGTCCTGGGTCCTGTCCTGTTTGGTATATACTTCCCTTCCCTAATGTACAGGTTAACATGGAAGGTCTCTGGCTAATGAAGTTCCCAGATGACTGCAAACTAGGAACCATAATCGAGACTACTAACGATGTGGACATCCTACAAAAGGGCCTCACTGAGACAGATGCCTGGTGTCAAAGCCATGGCCTCAAGCTCAATTCCAAAAAGTACATTGTCATCCACGTTGGTAAAAACACTGTACCCATGAACTATAACATAGGTGGTAGTACACTTAACACCGAAAGTGTGATAAGATACCTTGGGACACAGGTGGACAGTAGACTCTCCTTTGATAATCACATTGCCACAGTAGTCAGGAAATCCTTCTACGGGCACACCTCATCACAAAAGGTGTCTCATGAAGAATAAAAGAGGTCATTGTTCTCCTCTACTCATCACTCATTAGATCCATTGTAGAGTACAATGCCCCTTTTGCTATGTACCTCACAAGACATCTACAACAGCTGGAAAGCCTGCAGAAATACCTCACAAAGAGGATTAGCGGCCTCAAATACATGCCATACACAGACCATCTCAAAATACTATAGCTTTACTCTGTCGCATATCGCCTACTCAGAGGTGAGCTCTGCTCTGAGGGGGTGTATCCATTTTCATAAAGGATACCCACACCTCCAGGTTAGTGGCACAGCACAAGGCCTTGGAGACCATGTAAGTGCAACTAACATTGGGCAAAGCTGCTTATCAGATTGCAGCCTGCTATAGATCACATACCTTGTCTCAGGACCCTCATTCAGTATTCCTGAGAACACTGGGAAATATAAAGGTCCTACCAAACACCATGATATGAGGAGATTTCAACTACACAAACATTGACTGGGAGAATTACTCGAGTACATAGTCCTTTGCCCAATGCTTCCTAGAGTTTATAAACTCAAACAGCCTGGAACAGCTGGTCACCATGCCCACTAGAGGTGACAACATACTGGACCTGATCATCACCAACATGGGGGAATCAGTGTTCCACACCAGAGGTAACCCCCTCGCTGGTAATATCAGATCATGAAGTAATCACACTGGACATCCACATCCTGCCCCCCCCCCAGTCAACAAAACCACTGTGAAAAACTTTTCAAAAGCAAACTTCACACTTCCCAAGACTGAAGTGGAAAGTTTCAAAGCCCCCTTGCTACAGGATAATGCTATCCAATCTGCAGAATCCTTTACAAGTGCATTCTATGAGCATCTACAGGGATGCATGGATCGAGCCATCCCAATTAAAACTAAGACTCACTCCTCCAAAAAGAAGAAACCAATCTGGTGGTCCTTGACCATAAATAAGCTATACAACAGAAGGAGGAAACTAACACATGATAGAGCAAAATTCCAAAAAGGAAAGGCATCACTGATCATTATTAGCAAGAAACTACATCGCTCATAAAATAATCCAAGTCCAGTTTCTCAAGAAAAATTGCCAAGAAATCTAAAGATAACCACAAAGCCTTCTTTAGCTATATCAAACATTTAGGTGGCAACTCTCAGATATGCTTTCAGCTACTGCAAAATGGCAAAAAATACACTGAACCAACTGACATTGCCAACATCCTGGTGAACAAGTTCAGTGCAAACTTCACCCCCTCACTCCAAAAAGGGCCCGTGTCCATCCCAGAAGAATGCAGAGCCCCAGACTTCATGGACATGCAGGTAAAAACAGCCCTCTCCAAAGCTAAGTACACAGCATCAGTGGGACTGGATGGTGTCCCAGGCTGCGTCTTACACGAGCTCCAAAAGGAACTAAACCCTCACCTACATTCACTGTTCAGACTCAACCTTACCACAGGCTATGTACCCAAAGAATGGTGTACAGCAACAGTCATCCCGTTCTACCAAGGTGGTGCCACAACAGAACCTGGGAACTATCGCCCTATAAGCCTGACCAGCCTGGTCTGCAAAGCTATGGAGTGAATTATCATGGAACTCATAAACAGAGACATTGGGAATCTCCAGATACTGGACTCTACCCAATCTAGCTTTGTTAAAGGCAGATCCTGCCTCCTAAACCTGGTTGACTTCTTTGAAACAGTAACCAGGGCCATAGATGAAGGGAAGGTAGTCCACACAGCCTACCTGGACCTCGCTAAGGCCTTTGACACCATTCCCCACTCTGGCATCATAGACAAGCTTACCAGCTTGAACATTAACCCCTATGTCACGAGATGGGTGGCCAACTGGCTCACGGATAGAACACACATGGTCAGAGTTGCAGGTGCCATGTCCGACTCTAAACCAGTCACAAGTGGCATCCCACAGGTCTCGGTCCTGGGACCCCTCCTGTTCAGTATATACATCTCTGAGGTACAGGCAAGCATGGGAGGACTATGGCTGACCAAGTTCCCAGATGACTGTAAACTGGGGGCCATAATAGACTCTCTGGCTGACACAGACATCCTCCAGAAAAGTCTTACAGAGACAGATACCTGGTGTCAAAACCATGGCCTCAAGCTGAATGGCAAAAAATGCATAGTCATCCCCTTTGGAAAAAACAAAGTGCCCACAAATTACCACATAGGTGGTAATCCACTAGGTACGGAAAATGTAATTAGGGACCTGGGGACCCAGGTAGATAGTAACCTCTCCTTTGATAATCACATTAGCAAAGTGGTTAGTTATTCCTTCTATGTAGCCCACCTAATCACGAAAGGGTTCACCTCTAGATCAAGAGAGGTCATCGTGCCCCTCTACTCATCACTCATTATGCTCATAATAGAGTACAATGCCCCATTTGGTATGTACCTTAATTGGCACATGCAACAGCTGGTAAGAGCACAGAAGTACTTCACCAAGAGGATCATGGGCCTCAAAGAGATGCCCTATGCAGCTCGACTAAAGAAACTCCAGCTCTACTCGGTTGCTTACTGCCTGCTCAGATGTGATCTATGCCTGACGTATAAGGCCATATCCAACCCGGAATTAATGGACATGCTCCACCTCAAGAAAAACAAATCTCTTAGAGCCACATGCTCCAGCGAATTAAACCTCAGCAAAGCAATAAACAGGACGTGCTGGAGGGATAGATTCCTGTCCCAGAGACTTCTCTCACTCTGGAATAGAATCCCAGTTGATGTTAGGCAGAGCCCCTTGCAGACTCTCTTCAAGAGGAATCTTGATGAGTGGATGGGAAATTGTAAATTTACCCCTGGGATCACTTCAGTGGCCCTGCTAGACAGAGGCCCAGGAAACTAATTTAAAAGGGAGGCAAAAGCCAACACATTCTGCCTAGGCTTATAAATGCCTTTGGGCAGATAGTCTAGTACCTACCTATGAACCTATGAACCTACATGTTCTAGCGACCTAAACCTTGTCACCACAATAAACAGAACATGCCGGAGGGATAGATTCCTGTCCCACAGACTTCACATACTCCAGAGTAAACTACCTATCTATATCATACAAAGCTCCTCAATAGCACTCTTCAAGGAAAATCTTGATTATTGGATGGGAAATAGGAAATTCTCCCTGGGGATCACTTCTGTGTCTCTGCACAACAGTGGTACAGGAAAATAAATTTCTTGGGTGGCAAAGGCCAGGGTACCATTTTGGCTGGCCTTGTATAGGCCCCAGGGTTGATAGACTAGTACCTACCTATGAACCTATGAACCTTTGAGCCTTGCCTAAAAAAGGTAATAATGGGACAGCACGAGCCTTGGCCAGTATTCAGAAGCATAGGGGCAACAGGTGCAAACCATCTGTAGTGAAGCAACAATGCTTGTCTATCATGTCATCACAAGCAGACAGAGACTGAATCCCCTTTGAATGACACCAGAAGCTCAGCCAATTGTTGAAGTTTATCATCTTTCTGTTATATTGCAGTATCATGTAGGTGAAGGTAAGATGCTACTCAAGGTTTGACCCTGTGTGTGCCAGCATGTGGTGCATCAACCCATATATGATATGGTCATGGCCTATGCATACAATACACTCACAATACACCTAGTATGATAAGTCTGCTGAGGTTAGCAAATGTGAAAAAACCTTTGTGCAAACTGTCAGCAAGTAATGTCTGTATTGTACCCTGTAACTCCATATTGCACCCTGTAACTCCATATTGCTTGCTGAAGTGTAAAGACATACTTAGTTTGGATTAAGAACAACGCACTTGCCAACTGTGTGTGTCTCCCTAGGGAGAAGCAACCTTTTTGGAGACTACTCAAACACCTTAAAAGTGGTATACTCATCTTTGTCAAGTCCAATGATGTCACCATCCTACAAATATACCTGTGGAAAGGTGAAATCCTAGTAAGGTGTATAGCGCATCATGTAAATGTGTACTGCTGTAGTATCATAATGTAGTTAGGTAGGGGTTTAAATCCTGCACTTGCCAACTGTGTGTGTGTGTGTATGTGTGTCTTCCTGGGGAGGAGCAACCTTTTTGGAGACTACTCAAACACCTTAAAAATGGTATACTCATCTTTGTCAAGTCCGATGATGTCACCATCCTACAAATATACCTGTGGAAAAGTGAAATCCCAGTAATGTGTATAGCGCATTGTGTAAATGCATACTGCTGTAGTATCATAATGTAGTTAGGAAAGAGTTTGAATCTCGCACTTGCTGAATGTGTGCGTCTGTGCTCCAGGTGTGTGACACAGTTGGCCAATGTGGAGTGGGTTTTGATTTTTATAGTGTATGACATCTCATGATGACAACTGTATGTGCATTACACATGTAAGGTAGCTGTGGGGCAAATCCATATACATACATGTGACTTCAAGTATTTCATAGGTGGCTACTCTGCTTTCTCCATGAACGCATGTGTTATCTTTGCCAGAGCATGCTGGTGCTTTCCAGACCTTAGGTCACTTCAGTATGCTTGTGACAAGCTTAGCCACTGCAGTGATCCCTGGGCTATGGCTTCTGTTTCACATCCACTCATCACGGTTTCTATTGAAGAGTGTGAGTGAGGGTTTATGCTTGAGGTATATTTGAAACCTGTTCTAAAGCAAGCAAAGTCTGGCAAAGATGACTAATCATTATAGGTGTGCAACAACCTCTGTGGATCTGCATGCAAACCCTTTATTGCGTATCTGCTCCACAGAGGGATTTCCAAAACCCTTTGGTAATGTGATTATCAAAGGAGAGATGACTTAACACATGGCTCTATGTATACATTAGTACCTGTTCCACATTTTGGGGGCTACTACCTATGTGGTACTCTGGGGATACTTTGTTTTCTAAAAGTGGATAACTATGCTTTCTTAGGCTTATAGCTTTACAGCACGAGTTTGCCACCAGGTATCTATCTGTATGATACCCATTTGGAGGATGTGTGTGTCATCTGGAGAATAAAGTACAGCCCACAGTATGCATTTTCATCAAACGTGGGCAGACTTATCCCTACTGTGTTTGTTTGTACATAAGAACGCTATATGCCAAACAGGAGTGGTCCCAGGAGTGCGTGCAGGTAAATACCACTTGTTACTGGCATAGAATAGTACATGGAGGCTGCAAATGTTACTGTGTATCCTACATCTGTGTGTCAGTTGTCAAGCCATCATCTAACAATTGTTTATGGTCAGTCTGTCGAGGTTATGTGTAATACCAGTATGTGGGATGGGTATGATTTGCTGGTGAGCTATAGCTTGGCTGTGTTGACCTCCCCTCCCTCACCTATAGCCTTGTTGACTGGCTTGAACTCTACTAGGTATAGGAGCCATGATCTGAACTTTAGAGAACCTAAGTGGGTATGGTGCAGTGTTTGCAGGTTCATAATGTCTCTGTTAATGAGTTCCATAATGCTGTCTGTGCTCCATAGCCTTCCAGATAGCATTGGTCTGGCTTATAGGGTGAGAGTTTCCAGGACCTGTTGTAGTTCTACCCTTAATTAATTTATGTTAACATTTGCACTGGGTGTGACGAGGGTGGACAGGTTTAAGAATAAGTATATTAGAGGGTCTGGCCAGGTTTGAAGGTTAGTAGACTATGCCAGGTAGGCTGGATTAAGTTGGTTTGTACATGTGCTGAGGAGGGATGTAGCGTATATTGTGAAATAGATGCTAAGGATGAAGCCGCCAGATAACAGGAAAAGAGGAATGTCTAAGATGAGGTTTATGGCTGTGGTGAGAGAGGACATACAGGTGGATGGTGTGGCAGTGCAAGATGCAAAGGGCAGGAAGACATGGAAACAGATAATGTACTGTGGCGACCCCTAATGGGAGCATCCGAAAGGAGAAGAAGACATTGTAGCTCAACGCTTGTGGACTGTGAACACCACTACCATACGTCATTCCACATATATGTAACCTGTATAGAGGCTCCATCTGGACAGAGCATTTAAGTGAGTGGTGACTTCATATGTCAGCTTGTGTATGACACAGCCAGGGACACTGTCCAGTACCACTGCCACTGTGGTGTGGACCTTGTTAAAGAGATGTTTTAACTAGAGTGTCTGTGAATCATCAGGTATTACGTTCTGCAGGTCTGGAAATGTGGCCCTTGTATAGCGACAGGGTGATGAAATCCGCATTCAAACTGTCTGACAAGGAATTGGTAATGTCAGTCAGATAAGTGTACTTTGTGACCATTTACATTAACTGTGACCCAATCTGAGATTTCCCCTGTAGATTATGAACAACAGTAAAGACAGCTTTAGTGTTGTCTTTGGAATCATTGCCATTTTGTATTTTGAAGCTTGCCTTGTATGTTTATTGAGGGATTGAATTTTCCAAATGATACTGACCAGAGAGGTTATCCCTTGTTAGTATGCAACTCTTTTTTGGTATAACATAACACCTTCTATTATATATTTAGTTTCTGGCAGGGGTCCATGAGACTAATGAACTTTTACTGTATAAGTGAGAATTTCTTGTGTGTGTGATAGCACAGTCCAAGCAACCCTGTAGGTGAACAGTGTACATTAATACAGGATTATGCAGCTGGGACACTGTTAACCTTAGTAATGTAAACCAATGACAGATAGGAACAACAACATCACCCACAGCACAGTGTCAACCCATGTCATACACACACACATGCATACTCAAGTTCCAAAACATGTGTAGTACAATGCATACTGGCCACCAATAGAAACTATGGAGTTTTAACACTGGCCAATACAGGGCATGTCACCCTGCTCATGTGTCCAATATGCACGTACATGCAGACAGTGCACCTCCACTATGTTCATAAATGTACACGTGCAAACCTATGCTGCACACACCCCACACTTACTGTCCACTGTATAACACATGCTGACACAACTACACACATCAGCCAATTGGCACATGGGCAAACAAAACACAATTGGAATAAACACTGGTGGAAACAATACAACATTGCTAATTACAGCTTTAATGCATCATGCCTGCTCAGCTACACCTTCAAGGATATCATTACACTTTACTGCTGACAACATGCTACACATTCAACCATTGCTATACTTTATCAAAGTCACCCTGTGCATAAGCACCATGTTAGCCTGTTCCTGCATCAGTGTTACAGATGACAGGAGGTGGCACAGGTTTTATCATATGCACAGGGTGTGTTGTTGGTTTACCCAGAGGCCTACACTGAGCCATACAATCAACGTGTGTGTGAGTGTGTGTGTGAGGGCCATGAGTACTGTTGTGGGCCAATGTTGATGTAATGTGTGTGGGTATGTGTTTGCTCTAGGTTTCTGGTTTATGTGTGTGTGTCTGCATGCACACAGTTCCACCATGTGGCTGCCATATATGGGGATTTGTGGGACAGCTACAGACTGTACCTGGCAGGCTTTACAGATCACCGTCTCTGGCCATGGATACGGGACCTGTGCCTGGCAGGGGTGCTACAGACAGTATCAGGTACTAATCCAGACTGGGTACTATCCTCAGAGGTTGACATATGTCCACTGGATCCAGGTCCCTGCTGGGACTAGCCAGAGCCACGTGCACGTGGTCTTCTAGGACTGTCTATGGACAGCCCCCCCAACATTGCTGGGGCTGGTACTGGCACTACGGGAGCGGCTGTGACTTGCTGGATGTCCATGGCGACCTCCTGCTGCCGATGTTGCTAGCACATGTCCATGTTGACGTCTCAGCCGTCCTGCACTGTCCTGACACATGGACATGACATTGTGTAGGACATCCAATGTCTCACCCCAACGTCTATCAATGACCTCAGTGTAATTACTTATGGCACCTGCTAGGTCACGGATACTGTCATTTACAGAGGTGTTATGAGCCCTCTGTGCCCTTAGTTCCTGTCTGGTGTACTGCTCCATTCGTGCCTGCCTCCATGACAGCCTGGAACATGCGTGCGGTTGAAAGAGTTGTGGCACGTCTGCCAGGGGCATGATGACCAGCAGTGCTCTGACGAGAACCCCTGGGTATCTGCCTATGTGGTACCATTCCAGACATCTGGCTATGGCTGCTGTGTCCTGATACATGTGCCATAGATACTGCACTGTCCTAGCCAGTGCCAACCGTACACTGTCCCTCAGCTAAGGGCAATGGTGATGATGGATGTACAGGCAGTATGACTGTGTGCATGGATGGGGTGGAGACTTGTGTGCTGCCAATTGGTGGCCCAACAACAGACCCTGACAAACCTGCCTGTGCCTCAACACACCTATCCTCATGATCACTGTCTCAGCGACATCAGGTTCCCTGCTGTACTGAACAAGCCCCACCTCAGCACCTGTGAGAGGAAAACAGGAAACACACTTTAAGACCTGAACATGATGTCAGACCACATGCATACGTGCACATGCACATATGCGCACATGCACACGTGCATACGTGCACACACACAAATACACTCCTCCCTAAAGCAGACACACACACACACACACACAAAACACCAGCAATCTCAGAACATACACAATAGCAGGTGATGGTGGGGTACAGTATCACAAGCAAAACAGTCATATCACACATGTCAGCATGCAGGACATGTGTTGCTCAACAGCATGCAGTGCAAGTGTAGACAGTCCTTGTTACTAACACTATACATAGGTTCATAGGTTGGTACTAGGCATCGGCCCTAAGGCCTATGCAAGCCTAGCCATAACAATTCCCTGGAAATTCTTTCCCACAATATTTACTTCTTTGGGCCCCCGTCTAGCAGGGCGACTGACATGATCCCCGGGGTGAATTTTCTATCTCCCATCCAATCATCAAGGTTCGTTTTGAAGACGGCCAATGAGGCGCTCTGCTTGACATGTATGGGCAGTCTATTCCAGAGTATGGGGAGTCTCTGGGTCAGGAACCTATCCCTCCAGCATGTTTTGTTCATTGTGATGATAAGGTTTAGATCCCTGGAGCGTGTGGCTCTGAGGGATTGGGATTTTTTTAAGTGGAGCATGTCCAACAGCTCAGGGTTTGACATGGCCTTGTATGTTAAGCAGAGATCACCTCTGAGTAGACGATATGCCACAGAGTATAGCTGGAGTTTTTTTAGACGGTCAGCATATGGCATCTGCTTTAGGCCTGTAATTCTTTTACTGAGGAATTTCTGTGGCCTTTCCAGCTGTTGCAGATGTCTTGTGAGGTACATACCAAATGGGGCATTATACTGTATAATGGGTCTAATGAGGGATGAGTACAGTGGGTCAATGACCTCCTTTTTTCTGGATGAAAAGTCTTTGGTGATGAGATGTGCCACATAGGATTTCCTGACTGTTGTAGTGATGTGTTTATCGAAAGTGAGACCACTGTCCACTTGTGTCCCCAAGTCTCTCATCACACTTTCGATGTTTAGTGTCCTGCCACCTATGTGGTAGTTCATGGGTACATGTTTTTTTCCAAAGGGGATAACTATACATTTCTTGGCATTAAGCTTGAGCACATGGCTCTGGCACCCGGCATCTGTTTCTGTAAGGCCCTTTTGTAGAATATCCACATCATTTGGGGATTCAATAATGGCTCCCAGTTTGCAGTCATCTGCAAACTTTGTTAGCCAGAGTCCCTTAGTGTTGGCCTGTACTTCAGAGAAGTAGATGCCAAACAACAGTGGTCCCAGGACTGAACCCTGAGGTACTCCACTTGTCACTTGTCTGACGCTGGATTTGGAGTCGGCTACTTTTACAGTCTGGGTTCTGTCAGTGAGCCAGTTGGCAACCCATCGGGTGATGTAGGGATTTATGCACAGCTTAGTAAGTTTATCTATAATTCCAGAGTGTGGGGATGGTGTCAAAGGCCTTGGCGAGGCCCAGATAGGCTGTGTGGACCGCCTTACCCTCATCCACAGCTCTGGAGACCGATTCAAAGAAGTCAATCAGATTCAAGAGACAAGATCGGCCCTTCACAAACTCAAACTGGGTGGGGTCCAGTGTTTGAACGTTGCCAATGTCTTTGTTTATAAGTTCCATGATAATGCGTTCCATGCCCTTGCAGATCAGGCTTGTCAGACTGATGGGACGGTAGTTCCCGGGATCCAAGGCAGATCCTCACTTGTGGAGTGGGATAACTGTAGCTGTGCATCACTCAGTGGGCATGAAGCCTGAGGTGAGGCTATGATTAAACATGACACTTAGGTGGGGTGCCAGTTCATTTTGTAGTTCATGTAGTACATAGCCTGGGATGTCATCTGGTCTCATGGATGCTGTATTCTTAGCTTTGGAGAGTGCTGTTTCTACCTGTGTTGCTGTGATTATCGGAATTTGGCAATCTTTTGGTATTGAGATGGGCCCTTTAGGGGGTGAGGGGGGTGAAGTTGGGACTAAATCGATCTGCCAGGATATTGGCAATATCCTTGGAATCAGTATATTTAATGCCATTCTGTTGTAGCTCAGAGCAGATCTGAGCATTGCCATTTAGATTTTTGACATAACTACAGAATGACTTGTGGCTGTCTTTGGAATCTTTGGCAATTTTATTTTCGTAACTAGCTTTTGAGGATTTTATGAGGGATCTCAGCTTCTTACTGAGGCTGTTGAGGGATTTTTTTGCATCCTGGGATTTTCCTCTTTTCTGCAACAGTTTCTTCCTTCTGTTGGCTTTGATGCATGTGTTTTATTATTAGGTGATTGGCCTCCCCCTGGAACGCAATGCATTCATGGACACAACATTGCTGTGCAAGTATTCAAAACTCTGTAATGTACTGTGCACTATAACTCACAGGTCTACATACCATGGCTGGATGTGTATCTGTGTGGCAGATAATATCCAATGCTGATTACAGCCTCTGTGTCTTTAGCAAATAATTGTGGACACAGTTTTAGCACATGCATGATGAGTATTCACACAACATCATCAGTGGTGCATGTATAATTGATGGAATACCATTCGTCCACATACCCAATGCACAGTAGTTATAGTAAGTGTAGATCATATTGTAGACATGCCAGTATCATCCATGACATGGCATGCTAAAACACAACTGCATATTTAAACATCACACATACCCAATGTGTGTCATATGACCTAGCCACTCAATAGCATCAAAAAACATATGTGTGTCAGTTGTGCAAATGGTGACTGGTATGCATATTGTTTAGAGGTGCATATGATTGCACACACACAACACTGAGGTGTAAAGCAATGAAAGCTATGTGTAGTACTGTGGTTACAATAACTGGATGGGGTATAGTAACCTGGGCCATCATCATGAAGCATCATGTGGTCACTCAAGGCTTCAAATGTTTCCCAAATCAGCACTAATCATGCTGTACCTGAACTGTACTACCTTGGCTACATTCACCATTTC
Source organism: Protopterus annectens (assembly GCF_019279795.1). Lineage (NCBI taxonomy): Eukaryota > Metazoa > Chordata > Ceratodontiformes > Protopteridae > Protopterus > Protopterus annectens. Next base: position 740,434,180 of record NC_056739.1, read on the forward strand.
ACAACCAGTTGTTACATGAGTTTGTAAGGAGGCCAATAAGGAGCATTCCCTGACATGAATGTGTAGTGTGTTGCAGAGTGTTTAAATGCCCCATGATAGGCCTCTACCCCTCAGGCATATTATGTGTAATGTGTGGATGAGATTTTGGATACTGGAGTGTGTCTTTACAAAGGGTTTGTGAATCCTTTATGTGTAGCATTTTAAAATGCTATGTGTATGACATAGTTATGTATGTTATGTGCATGTTGAGTATCAACTTTGCCTATCCAATGGTCACTACAGTGTAGCCACATTTGTTTGAGATGATCTGGGTATTGCATATGTTTGAGGCAGCTAATCACATTAGTGGGATGTGCGTGGTCTTACATCAAACATGCACAGCATGCATTATGGGTAGGTGTGCTACATATGTACATGGCCTACACCTTAACTATGACATGCACTTTTTATTTACAATAATAAATGTAGAACACACTCACCAGCATCTGTCTGCTGTCTTGATGGCACCCCAGAGGGACCTACATAGAGATGAGACAGTTTGTCAGTGGCCACAACTGTGGCACTGCTACTGTGTGTTTGCAATCTTACAGTAGAACAACAGTTTACATTCACAGGCCTACAGATTATGTTCCAAATGATCAGTATCGCACAACAACAGGCTCCACATCTTCTAACTACACACTCCACATCTCACATATGCATGACCTGCCAATACAGATAACAGTAGTCTACAGATATGCCATGTTACCTGCATGCTCCATGTGTGGTTGCTGGGTGGCTCCAACCTCCATCATGGTGTATGTCTGCTGCTGTTGTTGTTGGGCAGGTGCCACGAGGCTCAGGAGCAGCTGCTCCACTCTGGTGAGGAGGGATGGATATTAACACCACCTCCTGTTGCAAGCTGTTGTCTCTGCACATCAGAAGCACGCTGACGAACATGTCTGAGTAGATCACTGCAGTGGTGGAGTACCTGCTCACATGTCCAGTTATGCAGGCCTACCTCATTGACCCTCCGGACAACATCTTGCCACATTGCAGTGTGCTCCTGCTGGTTCTGGCTGGTTCGTGAGAACATTAGACTGTATTGCTGAATCATACAGCTAGTAATGATCTCATCTTCAGCACTACTATAGCTGGGATTTCTGTGATATGCCATGATCCATGGAAGACAAAGAAAAAATATGACTGAGCAAGTCATATGGCAAATTTAACATTATACAGTACAGATATCACTGAACTGCCATATATAGCAACCTATTAGCTAACTGAGAGTGAAACACTAACTACCACTTATCACTGCTCACCCCACAACTGCTTGAAAGTGCCTGGCTCACTCTATCTAATGAACCATGTTCTGCACAGCAACAAAATAAAATCACTATATAAGACTATAGAAGAGTACCTGGCACACTGTATGCAATACAATGCACCACCTAGCCACATCAGATATACATCAAGCTGATGTGTAAAGAAATATGTCATCCATCACAATGAGTGTAAGGTCCAGTAAATGTATTACTATTATACCACACAACTTGTTAATGGCAAACCCATGGCCAAAATATGTGCACAATTGGGAATATAGGTCGCATACTGCTGTAGTCCACTATAAATGTTGCTAGATATGCAGTTATATGATTTACCACATATGACAGAGGACATGTTACAGACATACCCACACACACATCAGACATAATTACAGGGCACAAAGGTATGGCAGCCCAGATAAGCTTTATGTATGTACTATACAGTACTGTTTGTCAGTACTTACAAAACATTAATCTTGGAGAATGTAATCTGTGATGAATACAGGAACCACATAAAACAGTGGATGCAAGCAATGTGGACATACACAATACTTTGCTGTACAGGCCCAGAGCTTCAAGTAGTACTACAGTACACACAGAATTTGGATTCAACATCAGTACCAATCAATAATCATAGATGTAGTGCTTTAGCCTCCAGTGACACACCCCAGTTAAACCCAAGGGACTTAATCACACTGTATGCCATAGCACTTTTTCTACTAGCAACAGAATACACAGCTTTTGCTGGGATCAAAGCAAGGACCCATAATGCCATGACATAAACAGTTTCCCACTAAGCTATCCCACAAATACATATCTTTGACATATTCACAAACACAGTGACCACCACAGTCAGTCAACAGTACAGAGAATCTATTGCAACAAGTAGATGTAGGTGTGTATAAGTATATATGACTCTCTGTGTGTGTGTGTGTGTGTGTGTGTGTGTGTGTGTGTGTGTATATATATATATATATATACACACACACACACATATATATATATATATATATATATATATATATATATATATATATGTATATATACATATTCACATCCATTGGTGTACATATACATTTCACCTTTCATAGTGGGAATATCAATTATACAAAGGATGTGAGGTGTACAGTAATGTAATAATATCGCACAGTCTTGTGATAAATGCATCGAAAGTGTTCACAGCCCAGGTAGCTTTAGCAGGCCTCACTGGCTTCAACATTGCAAACTGAACAAACCACCCACACTGTTTAACCACCACATGTCATATACCAGCACTGTATGCTGTCTTGTTCATCACACACTTAGACCTGCATACAAATGTGCACATACTAACCTTCACTAACATATATATTTCCACCCTTCACAAACAGTTGCAATATGTCCCCTGCTCTATGCACATATACAGATGTGAATACATATGACACATACATATTTCTCAGTATGTGTGTGGCATACACACACAAGGCCCACACTGTTGTAAGTCCCTGGACCTCACAGCTGAACTGTTGGGCCTTGCTGCAACACAAACAGGTGTCACATGTGAACACACACTAACATTAGAGGGAGTATATATAGCTACAAATGCTAGATAAGCATACTAGACTGCTACAGCAGTTGCCAATGCTAGGCTACACTTTAATATGACTATCATGCATGTGTTGCTCTGTCACACCCATGTTTATATAATGGCAGCACTAATCCCCCCAACAGCCATTGGCCACTTTACTGTACAGAACACAGATAACATGGATCAGATTTTTGACATTTAATGCTGAGCTATACATTTCACAGGTATGTCCCATTGCCCACAGGTACACACTGTATAAAGCAGGGCATCTATGCATAGATAAGTACTGCTGCCACATATGAATGGTTCACATTATGTAGACTAATCTTCCAAAACATCTACTACATGCCAGTAAATACATATGTGTCACATACCTTTCCTTTGTATGATTTGGTATTATTTCTTTTTCTTTTTCCTTTTCTCTCTCTCTCTGTCAATCTCTGCAATAGAGTGATTGAGTTTGTTGGCAGTGATTGCAGCCTGCTTTTGTAGATATTTGCACATGAGCATGTGATGGCCTCTGCACAAATTAGTGGCCACCATTTGCTAATTGCATGCAGCCTGCTGTGTAGTAATTGCAGTAATCACTGTCATAGCAACCCAGTACTATAAATTGCTAACTCAGGTAGGCGTGGCTTTCAGCTTTCCAAGATGGAGATCATCCTTGTTTGCTGTGGACATCATTGTTTAAGACAGAAGGTTGGTATAGTTCTTATATTAGAAGCCAGGGGTGTAGCCAGTGATTTACATTTTGTATTCAGACCTAAATGTTGCTGCTTTCAGTACACACTTGTCAGTGTAGAAATGTACTCACCCCTCAAAATGCTAACACAAGATACATGGAAGGATGTACTTTCTTTTCAACTGTTACAATTAACTGCCATACAAAGCTAGTTACTGAGATGTATTCCTTTGGCACAAGAATTGACAACTGCTATACTGTGAATATTCATTTACTCAGTTCTAAATAGTTTGTGATTTTTTAGTGTTGACATTAGCACAAGCTGCTCAAGAAAACATTTCACATTTCAGTACTGTGAGTATGCTTACCTACACCCTTGGTAGACCCTGCACACACAGGTATATTCTACATTTGGGTAGGGGTGCAGAAGTACAGAGAGCGTACGTATTATTGTGTGAATTTTATCTTGCTGGACTTACAGGTTTGCTGTGTACATGTTAGTTTATCAAAGCAAGTAGTCTGTCTGCATAACTCTCAACTGTGGACCTATCCACATGGTAGCCAGAGATTAGCCTGTTATTCTTTGTCTGTGCACCACACAGGTCTTTTCAGCACTAGAGCAATGGCAATGTTACAGTTGGTTGCTACCAGTACATGGCTACATCCTTTTGTATTTCAGTGTTGTATTCCTACATAAGGGTATGCTTCCGGAACTCCTTCCAAAGCTATTTGCACAATGTGTAACAGCAGAAAGGTTGCTATGCCTCTGTTTTTCTGCCTCTGCCAGATCTCTCAAACACTCAAGTACATATTTGAACAGACTCAGGGAAAATAGAGAAAAAGTCAGGGACACCTTTAAAATATTAGTGCCATTAAGTTGAGACTTTGAGAGAACCAGAGCATATGGATTAATATACCTTTTCTGAAGTAAAAGAAGTGTCTAACTCTTAATTATTGTCATTACTCATTACATGTAATTCACCACCTTTCTGGCCAAAGTCAGTAGTTTTGGGAGGGCTTCAGAGGGACAGAGCTAAAATTTGTTTCAAAATCAGGGACATCCCTGAAACTTAGGGACATTTTGGAGGTATGGCCTCTGCCCTAAACAGATATGCCAGTGTTTATCTTGCTGTGATACTGTGTGGGGTTTGTAAAGTGATGGTGTAACATTATTTCCTGCTAGAATGGCTGCTTCTCTTGTCACAGTCATGTAATGTAATCCCACAACAACTGTTGGTAAAGATCCACAGAACAAGTTGTGTGGTATGGCATTCCTATTTTTCCTTTACATTCACTCATTCTGATACATGATATATTTATTTCAGCACCAACTTGTTGTATATCTACCATGGCTTAGTGGTACTTCATGCAGTGTAGTGTGTACAAGGTCCCAGGTTTGAGACTGACAGAGGTGTTTTATTTTGCTGCTGAGCAGAACAAGGGCCCTCACATACAGAGTGACTAAGGCACTTTTAAGCAGTTGTAAGTGGGTTTGCGTGGGTTTGTGCGATGCTTAGCAATGCTTAGCTAAGCGCAAACATGTGCACACCCATGCAAACCTGCTAAATACTGCTTAATAGTGCTTATTCCCGCTAACCCCCGCGCTCATTTCTTTGAAAGAAAAGAAAATGGGGAGATAGGAAAGTGGTGAAAAAGGGGCACAAAGAGGGAAAGACAGTAGGGAAAATAGTTCCAGATGTGCAGAACGAGTGTAGGAAAGGTCCATAGCTGCCTATTTGTTTAACAGAAACAGCTGTGCATACGGAATAAATTTGGAGGTAAATGTGAAACCTTCAACCCCTGAGAGAGGGGTGAGGACAACAAAGTATGTTGTAATGCCAATGAAATTACATTTCATGTGTCCAGGGAACATGTATGCAAAATGGGCAGCCATGTATGGGGCGTAATTTTTTTTTGGGAGAAGATTGCCCTTTTTTTTTCAGGTGAGAGTGGAATGTGGAGTAGGGGAAGTAGGTATATTTGGGGAGGTAGGTTGGGAAGGTAAACAGACAAGACAAATAAGACGCATACAGGGGCAGAATATGACATGTGGTGGGTGAACACCAATGACAGGGAGGGATGTTTGGAAATCGCAAGCCCATGAGCCCACAGATGGCAAAAGTGGAACTGAGATCCCCACCCATGGGCAGTCACCACTGCACCTTCACAGCCCAGAGGGTGGCTGTGCTGGGGGCTGTGTAGAAGGGGCAGGCTGACCTGGGTGTTGCGCCACTCATGCCTCAAGCTGGCATAGAGGTTCTGCAACAGAACGCTCGATTTCTCTACGCACCACAGCCTGGACCGTTCGAAGGGTGATAGGTGGCCCTCCTCTGCCAATGCTTGCACGGGGGGCCGAGCCCCATCCCCTGCAGTGTCTCCACCTGAAGGTGGCACAGGGCCAACGGGGGAGGAGGAGGTCCCAGGCTGGGCACCGGACCTGCTGGTGCCAGGTGCCATGGCCAGCTGAGGTGGGACAGGTGGGTCCGCTGGGCCCGGCCTTCCCATGCGAAGTATGTTTTGGAGAATTTAATAAAGATATGGGTTAGTAACAGTCAACAGCATTCCCAGTTAGTTATAACATCATGCAGACGTATTCCCATTAACCCAACACACCAGAGTTTCAATAGCTGAAAAGCAAGCATAACACATGCATATATAGAACAATAGTGGACATTACAACAGCATGCAGGTGTAATTGATGGCAACAGGCCACCAGTACTGTGGTATATGAACAGGGCACATGCATAGAAATGAATGCAAATATTTATAAATCAATAGGACATATGTCCCAACAAATGTTTTGAGATTAGACATACCCATTGAGGTGTGGAATTGCATTTTTTAAGCACATACAGTAGGGTGGAAAAGATAGCTCAATTAACAACTTATATATCCTTCTAGTTTATACTACATTCCTATTAACTGCAGTTATATGTCCCTTACATGTATTATTACACTACCCAATGTCCTTCTATTGTGCAACTGGATTTTGCTAGATCATTATATACATGAGCTGTATCTGACATACAAACTGTCCAGGATGCAGATGTTACTGCTACATATTTTGAGAGTTGCTCACACACACTACTGCTGTGATGGTACACTGACAGCTCTACTTTCATATAATTATCTAGATATATTCAGGTGAAATTATCAGTTATATGTTAACTGCTCCCTACATTTCTGGCAGCACACTGACATTTCTGGGAACACAATACTAAGCTACTCATGTGCCAGATTAACCTGTACATGCTGGGCATGAACCAACAGTTAAGGGCTGTAAATAAGCATAAAAGCTACTGGCACTCCCTTCATCCACTTTATATGGGCCTACCCAAGTGTGGGTTAACTAACACTGCTTAATACAACAGTACTATTTCTAAAATGCAACAGTACAACAACATATCAAAGAAAATCACACAGACGCACTCCGGGAATTATACCTTTATTAAAGAATTATTACACCTTTATTTATTGGGTTAAAACACTTTTTTGAATGCTCTCTCATTTATTTTATATAACAGTACATGCAGAATAATTACTAACCTGCCTGGTGACACAGCCTTTGCAGCCTATCTTCATGGGCTTGCTGATTCATAGCCCGGACACCTGCAGCTGTGAAGTAAATGGAGTGATAATGAGACATACCTATCCATAGTATAGACAAGAATAGCAATTCTTAAATACCTAATACAATGGCTACTTACTCAGTACTGTGGCACTTGCCATCCCACAGGCCTCCTGGATCCACTGGTCCAGTTGATCCTCCTTGCGTCGCTTCAGGTCAGAGTAATGGTGCCTGACCTGCTCACCAGTCCAAGGAACGCCAGTGGCACTGGTGAGATCATGAGCTAGACAGTTCCAGGCCTCCGTTTTGTATTGGGTGCCCTGGTACTGGCCCCGCAGGAGTCTTTCCTCATGATTGTGGACAAGGAGCCAAACCAAACAGAAAAAATGGGATCCTTATACCGGATCAAACCATTTCTCACCCCATCAGCTAGAGCTACTATTGCCCACTCCCATCTTATATCCACTCTCTTTTATGCCTCTCCTATCTTCACTAACCTCAAGAAATCTAACCTAAACAAACTAGCAACTTGCTACAATAACATTACCCGCTTCGCCACTGGCAACCCCTTCAGAACCCATCACTGCCTTAATTTGAAACTTCTAGGCTGGCTAGAACTACAAAACTATCTTAAACTCACACAACTCTCTATTGCCCACAAAATTTTGTACCAACCTGATAACACCCCTATTCTTTCACAGCTTTTACCCCGTTATAACAATCTTACCTCCCTTCTCCTCTTCTAAACTCTTGACCAAACCCATAAAAGCTCACAACTTAGCTGGTGACTCACTATTCACTAATACCACAGGCCGAGTATGGAATTTACTACCTAGGGATATAACACTAATCACATCCCTACCCCTCTTCAAACAACAAATCAAACTGTACTTCCAAAATCACTGGCTTTGCTCATGTAGTACACCTGACTAACTTCTCTCCCCCCCTCTCCTGACCTCTTACCTCACCTTGTGCTTTATATCTAGCATATACCTTTCCTTTCCCTTTAAGTCACTCTATGTTCTGACCTATTTCTCTTACCTCTCCCATATCCTCTTGTTTGTCTTTCTTTTTCTCTCATCTCTTCACTTCTATCTCTTCCCTATCTTCTCACATTACTTTTTTTCCTCCTTCTTCTCCTCCCACTTTTTAGTTTATTTCTTATTGTAGTAGGAGCCATATGGCATAGCCTGTATGTAATTATTAAGTAGCCCTTGAAACTGTCCTATCTCTAGTCAGGACTTTTAATGATGTTGTGCCTTACTTTTTGTGAATTTTATCACCAAGTTTATTATTATCATTTTGTATTTGTTTTATTACTAATGTTGTCTTACTTGTATTCCTTGTGTTTATTAAAAGTATGTCTCACTGTTATGTTCTATGTGGAGCTTTTCTCCCCGGGCCTCTACTGAAAATGGAGATATATCCAGCTAGACTAGCCCGGTCAACAAATGTAAAATAAAATAAAAATAAATAAATTACTTTGGTCTCCTCAATGCCCCAACGTTGCACTTGAAATTGAGTGCGTTCTGCAACCCCAGCCATGCTGACTGCAGAAGGGAGCTACAACCAGTTATGGCAAGTATTCTTGCCTGTGGAGCTTAAATATGCCTAATTTCCTGCACTTATTTGTGATTGGCCAGTTTGGAAAAAACTCAGCTGTAGGCACACCTGCTTAGCTGATGTCAGCAATGTTTGATATTCCTTTGATAGATATGTGTCTGTTGAAAGTGCATGGTTATGAAATGTTGTCATGGCTTAGTGGTTAGGTACTGTGACTATAGTGCACAGTATCCCGAGTTTGAGCCCTGCCACTGTTTTTTATTTTCCTACTGGCCAGACCTCAATGGTTAAGGTACAGTGAAGGAGGTATGGCCATGTTTTGCCAACTTTGCCCGACGTTGCGCTGGTTAGCACGGTGCACAGCTATGCGCAAACATGTTTTGTTTGCTCTAGTTTGCGTGATGCGCAGCTCCGTGCAAAGACATTGCGCTAGTTAACGCAGTGCTCAGCTACGAGTAATTAAATATAAATATGCTCAATACTGATAAAATGTGCTTAGCAGTGCTTTACATTGCTTAAAATAATTTACTCATGCATCTGTATGCATAACCATTTCACCTTCCTCTACATATATATATATATATATATATAATTTGTTCACTACTACATATAACATTTCAATGCTTTTTACAAAACTTTAAATAATACATGTCAGGAAATATTTTTGTGTACAGATTTCCAACAGAAAATGAAGTGTAGTGGTGGGACTCGAACCGGGAATGCCTCCTCTTTGTGCGAAGGCTCTAACCACTATGCTATTGCTATTTCACTTAATTTGCATATATTTTTTCTTATTATCCTCTTCGTTGTCTAAACTGCTAACTGTAGCTAAGCAATGGGCAAACTTGTGCAAATACGGGCAGCTATATCGGAAATGAAAAAAAAATATTTCTTTTACTTTTTATATTTGTACGGGGTTTACTATATGAGGGAGTTTAGTGTTAGAATGTACACATGTGAGCGGACTCACTCATGTAACTAGACATTTCCCGTGTTTCAAACTTGCAGGGGTGTGGATTTTTGGAATGATCGGCAGTCCGACATGCCCCCTACACTTGTCCACGCTCCGTGTTAGTTTTAGAGTTGAGGCAGCGGGCCCTCATTAATATGCATGGCACGCTGTCGTCTTACTCTTAGACTGGCTCTTCCGTGTAAGACTAATTTAGTCTTACACGGAAGATTAGTGAATCCTGGGGATGATCTTTTTATGCATATGTTTAGTTGGTAACAGTTCTATATGGTCACTTATTTTCTGAACCTATATTTCAGAAGCATTTTTGTTTTGTTTTTTTTTTTTGCTTTACTCTACTTGCCCTGCATATGAGTGTTTGTTTTTGTTATGCCAGCATAGAATTATACTCACAGCATATTGTGGCTTTAAATAACAGGCACAATGCTGCTTTTTTCACTAATGTGAATTTTGTTGCCTGCTATCTGTACTTTTAAATCAGTAACCTGTTTGGCAATTAGAATAGAACTTACTGTAACCTTCAAGGGATACAGGTGACTCTTTGTTTCTGTACAATACCACTGTTGTTATTCCTGATTTTTAGTGGAGAATGCTAAATTGTTTGCAGCATCTTAGTAATTACTGTTTCTCTTCTTAACCTTTATAACAATACATACTAATGTAGTGTATGTTATAGTAACTTGGTACCAACTGCAGTTACCTTTTGTTTTTTTTTTTTCTCTGCTTTCCTTCCTTTTTTTCTTGCTCAAATAATTGTGCCGTTTCTTACAAGGTATGCTTCCCCTCACCTGCATCCTCTGTCTACTTAGTTACTTGTTAATCAGAGTGTTTTAAAACTTCAGACCTAATATTCACCTACTTTTCATTTTTATTTCCAGTCCTCTCAGCAAAAGTTTTATTCTGTGTCGTGGCCAACCTCCAATAAACCAAAGGCTGTCGGGTTGCCTTGTACTGTGAAACCCTGCAAGTGTGGAACACTAAAGTGCTTTCAGCTAAACTAGTGTATGTTAGAGTTGTATTTAATCTGTCCTCGAAAATGAAGAAATTTTGCTATAGCCATTTACTGTAAGCATGGACACTACTGGTCCCCCCCCCCCCATTTCTCTCTTCCTATTGTACTCCCAAGTCAATTACTTAAAGCTACTTTCTTTCTCTTGGAAAAAGTTTACCTATGTATCTGCAGCCCATACTTGTATTGTTTTTCCCTATAGAAGTGGTGGTACTTTTCACCACACTGTACCAGATTAGTAACATAAGATTTCTAGTTATTAGGAAGATACTGTGATACACTGACCTGGAATTGACTGAGCTTAGTTTTCCTGTTTGTTGTTTTTGGAAGTTGGCCTGGTCCATTTTTTCTGGCTCATCCCACTCTGTTTGGGCTCAATCTGATCGCCTACCCTGCCCCCATTCTCACTTACCCCTGATATCATTTCCTTTATAGCTAAACCTGCTTTGCCCCACCCTGACACTAGCCAATAGACCCCCCTCTCGTCTGCTCATACCCCACATTGCCATTAACTGTAATGCCCACTCCCCATCCCTCCTGAGCCTTACCTGCTTTTAACTCTTCTAGTCACTCACTTTATAAAAACTCCTTCAATCAATCCTGATTTCTTCTACTAACCTTAAATAAATTGTTACCCTTGAATTCCTTCTGACCTTATAGGTTCATAGGTAGGTACTAGGCTATCGGCCCTGGGGCCTATATAAGCCTAGTCAAAAAGGTTCCCTGGCTTTCGCCATCCAAGAAAATGATTTTTCTGTGCCCCTGTCAAGCAGTGCCGCAGAAGTGATCCCCATGGTGAATTTTCTATTTCCTATCCAGTCGTCAAGATTTTTCTTAAAGATGGACAATGAGGAGCTTTGCTTGACATGAATGGGTAGTTTGTTCCAGAGTATGGAAAGTTTCTGGAACAGGAATCTATCCCTCCAGCATGTTCTGTTTATTGTGGTGACAAGCTTTAGCTCCCTGGAGCATGTAGTTCAGAGAGATTGGGATTTCTTTAAGTGTAGCATGTCCAACAGCTCTGGCTTTTACATAGCTTTGTATGTTAGGCAGAGATCGCCTCTGAGTAGGCGATATGCAATGGAGTAGAGCTGGAGTTTTTTGAGACGGTCTGTCTATGGCATCTGTTTGAGGCTGGAAATCCTCTTAGTGAGGTATTTCTGTGGCCTTTCCAATTGTTGTAGGTGTCTTGTGAGATACATGCCAAACGGGGCATTGTACTTTATAATAGGTCTGATGAGGGATGAGTAGAGAGGAACAACCTCCTTTTTTCTAGAGGAGAACCCTTTTGTTGATGAGGTATGCTATGTAGAAGGATTTCCTGACTACTCTGGCAATGTGGTTATTAAAGGAGAGACTACTGTCCACCTGTGTTCTGTGGTCTCTTATCACACTTTGTGTTTAGTGAGCTACAGCCTATGTGGTAGTTCATGGGTACCAAGTTTTTCCCAAAGGGGATGACAATGCACTTCTTGGCATTGAGCTTGAGGCCATGACTTTGACACCAAGCATCTGTCTCTTTGAGGCCCTTTTGTAGAATGTCTATATCCTTAGGTGATTCTATTATGGCTCTCAGTTAGCAGTCATCTGCAAACTTTGTTAGCCAAAGACCTTCTGTTTTGGCCTGCACTTCAGAGAAGTAGATGCTGAACAGGAGAGGACCCAGGACTGAACTCTGTGGTACACCACTCGTCTGAAGTCGGACTTGGAATCGGCTACTTTTACTGTATGGGTTCTGTCAGTGAGCCAGTTGGCCACCCATCTTGTGACATAGGGATTTATGCCCAGTTTACTGAGTTTATCTATAATTCCAGAGTGGGGGATGGTATTGAAAGCCTTGGCGAGGTCAAGATAGGCTGCGAGCACTACCTTGCCCTCGTCTATGGTATGGCTCTAGTGACTGCTTCAAAGAAGTCAATCAGGTTTAGTAGACATGATCTACCTTTTACAAACCCAAACTGAGTGGGGTCCAGGGTTTGGAGGTTACCTATGTCTTTGTTTATAAGCTCCAAAATGATACATTCCATGGCCTTGCAGACCAGGCTTGTCAGGCTAATGGGATGGTAGCTTCCAGGGTCCATGGTGGCACTCACTTTGTGGAGTGGGATAACCGTCACTGTGCACCATTCAGTAGGCACACAGCCTAAGGTGAAGCTATGATTGAACATGGTACTTGGGTGGGGTGCCTGTTTGTTCTGTAGTTCATGCAGTACACAGCCTGGGATGTTGTCTGGTCCCATGGGTGCTGTGTTCTTGGCTTTGATGAGTGCAGTCTTTACTTGTTCATCCATGATTACAGCGGCTTTGCATTTTCCGGGATTAAGATGGGCCCTTTGGAGGGTGAGAGGGGGGTAAAGTTAGCACTGAACCTATCTGCCAGGATGCTGGCAATATCGGTTGGTTCTGTATATTTAGTACCATTGTGCTGTAGCTCAGAGCAGATCTGAGTGTTGCCATTGAGATTCTTGACATACCTGTAGAATGCTTTGTGGTTGTCTTTGGAATCGGTGATGATTTTATTTTCATAACTGGCTTTGGAGGTTTTATTAGGGATCTCAGCTTCTTGCTGAGGCTGACCAGGGAGGTCCTCCAATCTTGGTATTTTACTCTTTTTTGCAACAGCTTCTTCCTTCTGTTGTAGAGTTTGTTTGTGGCAGGGGACCACCAGATTGGCTTCCTTTTTTTTTTGGATGATAGCGACTTGGTTCTGTTTGGGATGGCATGAGCCATGCACTCGTGTATGTGCTTATACAGTGCATTTGTGAAAGATTCAGCAGTCATACCTCTATTTTCCATCTGCATGGGTGTTGTGAAGTTTGCCACTTCTGTCTTAAGAAGCATGAAGTTGGCTTTGGAGTAGTTTTTGATGGTGGTTTCCTTAATAGGGGGTGGGGAGTGGGATATGGATGTCTAGGGTGATTAGCTTGTGGTTGGATCTGACCAGCGAGGAGTTGACCTCTGGCGTGGAACACTGGTTACCCATATTGGCAATGACCAGGTCCAGGATATTGCTGCCCCTGGTGGGGGTGTGGACAAGCTGATCCAAGGCATTGGAATTTATGAATTCCAGAAAACGTTGAGCGAATGAATTGGTACATGAGTAGTTTTCCCAGTTAATGGCGGGGTAATTGAAATCACCCATAATTAAGGTATTGGGTTGTACCTTAATATTTTCCAGTATCTTAAGAAATGAAGAGTGGGAATCCTGGGGCATGGTGGGGGATCTGTAACAAGCTACAACCTGTATTGCAGTTTTGCCCAGTGTTAGTTACACTTGGATAATTTTGGATGCATTATGTTGAGCAACTAGCCTGGAGGTGTGGAAATCCTTAATGAATATAGACACGCCTCCACCTTTAGGTGTTTCGATCCAGGTTAGGTGGCCTAAAGGTGTGGCATGAATTATAGCCTGGTAATGCAGGGGTGCTCTCTGGAGCCTTGAACCAGGTCTCTGTCACTGCACAAATGTCGATGTTCTCCATTTTAAGGAGTGCCTCGAGTGAGTGCATTTTGAGGTTTAGACTTCTAGCACTGAGTAGCATTACCCTCAGAGTTTGCTTGCTTGTACCTGTTACGGTGGTGAATTTAGCATTTGAACCTTGCCTAAAAAAGGCACTATATGGGGTGGCAAGAGCCTTAGCCAGTATCCAGAATCCCAAGGGCGACAGGTACAGGCCATCTCTGGCAAAGCATCATGGTCTATTAACCATGTCATCCCAGGCAGACAGATACTGGATCCCCTTAGAATGACACCAGAAGCTTAGCCAATTGTTGAAGTCAATCATTTTGTCCTTGTACTGTGGTATCATTCTGGGTGATGGCAGCATGCTACTCAGGGCTAGTGTCATACCTGCCTGGGCTACAAGATCCAAGAGCTCCATGTCTCTTTTCATGTAGTCCAGGGAGGTACATCTCAGGTCATTCACACCAACATGGACAATGACAGAGTTGTATTTGTACTTGTTGTGGACTGACCTGAATGCATGCGTTATGTGGTGGATCCTGGCACTCGATAGGCAGCAGACAGTAACTTTCTCCTTGTTTAGCCTGGTGAGTGGGACACAGTGTGCCTGACTATAGAGTCACCTATGACTAGTGTGTTGGGTACGTTGTTTTGCCTTATGGGCTGTGGGTGAGTGGCACACTGATTTTGTGGGCTATGTGTCATTTGGGTAGTGCTGGGGGGTGGTGGTCATCTGTGTTTCAGCTTGGGAGGTCTCTGTTGCTTGGGCAGATTTTTATTGAGAGCCTCCGTGAATGTGGGCGTGTGCTTTGTGTTTCTATGTGTGAGTTTTGAAGGACTATGTGTTGAGTGTGGTGGGGTGCAGGTGTTAACCTTCTCCTCTTGACTGTCTAGTCCAGTCTTGGCAGGAGCGAGCCTGGCTTCCAGTTTGGCTATATAAGTGCATCTCTCACAGATTGTAGTGTTGGGTGGTAGGAGGAGAGGGTTGTCAGTGTACATGAGGCAATTGCTACATTGCTCCAAGATGCCCAGATTCATCAGGTGGACAGTAGAAAACACCGGGAGCTGACCCATTGACATGCCTGGATAGGTGCTTATTAATTTAACTACTAAGAACTGTTTTCTTCTTGACAAGTGAGGAAAGTCGAGTGCTGTAGTAATTTGTAGTTTATTTAGTGCTTACAATGAGTTCTGAGCAAGTGCTGAGCACAAGGAAACAGTTTTGAGTGCTGAAACTAAAAACCTGGCTAGTTCTAGTTAAAACTAGCTAGTTTTAGCACCAGTCCCAAGAAGAAAAGCAGGCCATGGCCTGTTTGGTGATCCACAGTCTTGTCCCAAATGATGCAAGGGTCTTCAGGCTTGTAGCCTTTTTCTGGTAGATGCCTCGAGTTGCAACCAGACCAATCAGGTATGTTAAGCGCAGACATTCACTCTCCAACCAGAAAGAGTCAGGAATCAATGCATTTACTCATAAACTCACCAGGATCAGAATATAAGCACAGATTCTAAGCTGTCACCTATAAAGCCGCTATTAAGCTTTCTGGTGATCAGCAGTCTCCAAGAAATAATGTAACTGCACTCCTTCTCTCACCAAGAGAAAACAGAAGCACTAATCCCAAGATGACTACTAAGAGACAGAATGTGGGCTCTACAATAACTGGTGGTCTTGCAATAGATGCTTAAGGTAAGATGAAAAAAATGGTTTATCCTAAACACTGCAGTGTGCACTAGAGGAGTTGGATTTAAAAGTAGGTAACTTAAGTTTTTACCAGTCTAAAAGTTAAGTTTGAGTGACTGTGAAGAATCACTATTTTTAAAACAGCAAGATAGATTGAAAGGGGGGGGGGCACTTTTGTATTCTGGTAGTATGGAATACAGTAGGATGGCCAATAAATTTAAATAGTTGAAGGGGAGTGATTTCACAAAATGATAATTTTGTGCTTACTCACACCAGCCAGTAAAAGCAGAGAGGAAATTAGATATATGGTCAAATTAACATAAGGGGCAGGCAACTAGAAAGTCAGTGGTGTTTATAACAGGGTGGAAGGGTGGCAGAAATTTCTGTCTGACTTACAAGATAGAGAGTTGTGGTCTCTTTTCATGTTTTAGTATGCAGTTAAAAGCAGAATACAAGTAAAACACAGTGTAAAGAAAAATCACAGTATACAAACTAGAAAAAGGCAATAAAGTATTACAAAACACAACGATAAAAAGCAAACTAACCTTTCCCTCACAGCAAACTGTAGCAGAATCTGGGTGAGCCTTTTCAGTAAAGCTCTGAAATGTTTTATTTTACCCATTAAATAGAAGGTTTAGCTCCTAGCTCCACCCCCTCAGTTCACAGATGATTAACCTTAGGTGACCTGTTGTCACTAAATCATGGCTATACCTTTCTAAACTCTGTTTCTCTCGCTCCTATTTCTAATTCTTTTCTCAGCTCTAACCACTTACCATACTCCTCATCTGCTTACCACCCCATCTTCCACACGCTCTTATCCCCCTACCCACCATACAAATAACTACTCCACCCCTATTGGCCCTTCCCTCTTTAAGCATACCACTATATCATTTCACAAGTTCAAAGTACTATACATACTGAACGCCCAATCTCTCATCAAAACAAAACATCTGTTCCTTTACAAATATTTCTTCCTACAAATACTTCCAAGCGCAATACTACTGTTATCTGGTGATATTCGCCCCCAACCCAGGCCCTTGCCAACCTCACTCTAACCATACGTATACAGCACCCCCTCCTTTCGAACTGCTTCACCAATAACTCATTACGATTAACAATCCTCCAAAAATCTATCTTTTTTGTCAATGAATATATAAAGCATTGTCAATAAAAGCACCCTCCTTCACGTCTGGATTTCTCAATATAACCCAAATATATTTGCCCTATCTGAGACATAGCTAAAACTTCATATTACAAACTGAAATATTCTCCCTCCTGGTTACAATATTGTTCAACTGGATAGAAGTATAAAAAATAAAAGGTGGAGGAGTAGGTATACTCTACTCTGAACAGCCCCCCCCCCCCCCAACAGCTATCCCTGATGTCTGCCCTGTTGAAAATACTTATAGGAACCTGCAACCTAAATTAACACAAAAAACTTGTCATTGCAGCAATCTACATACCCCAGGTAAAAACATTCCCATACTCAAGTAGTTTCTTTCTTGGATTTCTATATCCATTCCCTATGAAACCAACATCCTTGGGGATATGAATATTGACTGGAACCTTGTTAATACTGCATCCCTAGCTACTCTATAAACCTTTATGGCTTTACCCAGCTGATCACCTCGCCCACGCACCAGCAAAAAAAATCCCAGAATGGTTCGGTCATCAACTGGATATTAGTATCCAACCCCAGTGCTATCATAACCCTTCCACCCTACCTAGCTCCCTTAGTGACCACCTCCCTACCTCAGTAGTAAGACACTCTTCCAATCTTAACAAGAGCCACCAATACATAGATTCTTGTAACCTTAAAAACTACAACCCCGTCACCCTAAATTAATTACTGCCCACTGTAAACTGGTCATTCCTTCACACATTACCCTTTAATGAGGGTGTCCAAAGCTTCAACAATATATTCCTAAAATCCCTTAACACCCTGGCTCCTAGTAGAAAAAAATAGGCAAAAATGTAATTATGCACGATGGCTAACTCAGGCAACTTGATCACTTATGAACAAGAGAGACAAGAGAGACAGTGCCTGGAGGGCATGGAAAAAAATAACAACTCAGCTTTTCACCTGAACCTATATAAACAGCTTCGCAACCAAACAAAAAAGCAGTTCCTACTAGACAAAAAAATTTTTTTATCAAAAATCTCTGAGCAACCCACATTCCAACCTGAAGAATTTCTGGCATCCAATAAACAAATTACTATCTCTAGGGAACCCCTCTTCACCAATGAAACTGCAACCCTACTCGACAACTTTTTTATCGAACCAGCAGAAAAGCTTACTGAACCAGAAACTCTTGATATTAAGACTCCACCTCCCACCTCATCTCCTCCCTCGTTCTCCCTAGCACCTGTTGCAACTTCCTTCATTAGATCACTTCTTAAACTCAAATCCTGTTCCCCATTAGCCAACAAACTCCCTCCATTATTTCTCAAACATGCAGCTAAATCCATAGCATACCCTGTATCTATACTTATCAATAGATCCATCCAAGAAAATACAGTACCAGATATCTGGAAAAGTTTTTCATAATACTCCTCCACAATGGAGGAAATTCTACAGAACCCTCAAATTACAGGACTAATGTCATATTACCCCATAATCCAAAATACTGGAAAATGTATACATGGACAAATATTAAACCACCTCTTACAGGCAAACCTAATTACACCCACACAGCAAGGTTTCCGACCCTCGCATACTATTACCACTGGCCTCCTATCTTTCACACACAACACTGCCCAAGCCAGAGATGATGATAAACTCATATCAGCTCTATTCCTCGACCTATCCAAAGCATTTGATACTGTTTCCCATCCCATCCTACTAAACAAACTTTCCAACCTACAGCTCTCTATCTCCACTACCTCCTGGTTTAACAGCTACCTCTCAAACAGATATCAGTCCGGTAGATGGCAAACATCCTTCTCCCATTTCCATGTTAAGACCAGGGTTCCTCAGGGTTCTATCCTGGGCCCCCTACTTTTTAATATATTTACAAATAACCTCCATGTCTCTTGCCCCCACTCTACCTTAATACAGTACACAGATGATTCCACAATTATTAACACCTTCAACAATATAGAAAATTTCCACACTGCCACTCAACAAATTCTGCACCTAGTAGAACAATGGCTAACCGAAAGCAACCTGCTTCTCAACTCTAAAAAGACCAAGCTTCTCATTTTCCTTCCAAAAAACCAAAGACAACTTCACCATACAATTATCACTGGTGACTCAAACACCAAATTGCTTGGCATTACTATAGATGACCAATTAAAATTCGACCTACATATCTTAAACTGTACCAAAAAGTACAATGAAAAACTAGGTCTTCTATACCGTAACAACAAATATATACCTAACAAATCTAGACTTATACTGGCTCAAACATTTATTCTACAATCCCTGCGGTATGCTACGCCCATACTTACTAACCTCCAAAATAATCTCTTAACCAAACTAGAAACCACCTATAACAAGATAGCCAGATTTGCAGCCAGTTGTTGTGTCTTTCGGCTTTTCCCAGTTAGGGTTCAGCGGAACTCTGGTCTGCTAATGATTGGCAGTAGATTTTTACATGCCGAGTTGCCGGCCCTGATGCACAACCTTCAACGAAGGTACGCCCATTCACGCATGTCTCCACACAGAAGACACTCTAGCTGAGAATCGAACAGCTGTAAGGCGACAACGCTAAATCCCATCATTGTATATCCCTGAAAAGCTTAAGATGGCCTGATTTTCCCCACATGCTTCAAATATCACAACTACAAATTGCACACAGCATCCTAAATAGCCCCAACTCCTGCCCTAACATCCATAATTACACCCTACACACCCAATCATGACCTCAGAAGCACACAACAAAAACCTTTTGCAGGTGACCAAGCCAAACAAAAATAATGGAAAATAATTTACAGTCATCCAATTGCATACTCATGGAACAAACTTCCATTGTCCCCTCACTCCACTACCAAAAGTGGCAAATTCAAAAAGCAACTAAAAATTCATTTCAACATGCGTGGATCTGTACTTGTCAGGAAATTACCTAATGATTTTTTCTTCTTCTCTCAATTAACATATCTGCCTGGTATCTACCTAAATTGTCTACATATATTAGTCTCTCTGCAGTTAGTACTTGTGCTATTAAATGCACCTTTGTTGTACTATATCATTATGTTACTCTGATTTTTTTTATTTTAGGCATTGCTACATTCCTTGTAAATAACTTAATGCTAACCAAATTTCTCAAACATATTGCTACTGCATTCTCAAAATACTGTACATTTGCCTTTTATATATTCATATTGTATATTTCTGTTTTTGTACTGTTAAATATCTTACAACTTGAATTGTTAGGTTTTTTCTTATTTTTTAAATTACTTTCCTAGAGCTTTTTTCCTCGGGTGTCTGCTGAAAAAGGGCTCTCTGGGCCCAGTCAGACTAACCTGGTTAACAAATGTAAAAAAATAAAAATAAATAAAAATAAAATTTCCACATTTCTTGCCTTCTCATTTGATCCTTCACCTTATACTATTTCTTTTATATTTTGGCACATTCAGTTGCTGCCCGATTTTTATCTACTTCTGGTTTGATTTCCATTCCCGCTTGACACCAATATGCTTCTGCTAGCTAAGCAGGGAAGTTATCTTAGATTTATTCTCCTCATGTTTCAAAACTTTCACTACATTTGGGTCTTGTGAGGTCAGCAGATATGTGTGCAGTCCCATGGACTGCAGATCTATACATGTAATCAATTTCAAGGAGGCCCATACCTCCTTCGGAATGGGGAATATATAATCTTGGTATGCACTGATTTCTATAAATCATTTGATGAGCATGAAGCATCCTTCTTGTTTTCCTGTCTAATCTATCCAACACCTTTTAGAGCCAGTCAATCATTCTAAAACTGTAAGCTATGACAGGAGGAGCAAATTGGTTTATAGCTTGAATTTTGTTCCCAGATGTCAACGCTGTTTTCAGAATTAATTTAAGCCTTCTAAAATATTCCTTAGTAAGTTTTATTTGCATCTGTTCATGTTTTATTGTCGATCCTTCATCAGTTCCCAAATATTTATACAGTCCCTCTTGCTCAAGTTCTTTCGTATTACATTATTGTCCCAAACTGATGTTTTCTTGGTGCTGTAGCTTTTCTGCTTTAAAGTATGCTTTTGCACATTTGTGAAGATTAAATGACGTTCTTATATCATCTGAAAAAGTTTGGACTACTTGTAGTTGTGCTTTCAATTCCTCATCTGATGAGCTATACAATTTTAAATCATTGATGAAGAGAAGATGAGAAGTCTTTACACTTTGTTGTTTTCTAGGAGCCAAATTACAGCCATGGCCTAATATGTTAAGTAAACAGCTTAATGGGTAAAGTGCACAACAGAATAGCAGCGGTGACTGGGAGTCACCATGGAATATCCCCCTTGGAATTTTTATCCCTGGAATAATAATTTGCCCTTTATCATGGCTTAACTGCAAACTGGTTTGTCACTGTCTCTCACTGTAATGTAATCGATCAGCACTCTTTATCCATGAATGTGGGATACTGTCATACTTTTTTTGTAGTTAATCCATGGCATACTTAGATTCTTCCCCTTTTTCGTTCTCCACTATGACTTCATTTAACAACTGATTTTGTATGAATGTTATTCTCCTTAAAGATCAGCATTCAAAATCCCATTCTTTTCTTATTTCTTGAATTTTCCCTCCTCCACTTCATCATCTGTTACTACTTTGAATTGTAGCTTTCTGTTTGTATTATACTTAAGAGCCTTAACTATGCAGCTCCGAAATATCCTTTCAAATTAGGTAATCAGAGCCTCCTTGTTCTATTGGGAGGATCAACTTATCCCACTTGACTCTTGCCCTCTTCTCCTCCCAAATACAATCCTTCAACTCTTTATCACTATGCTCAACTTTTCCTTTGGTTGATAAAATATGTCTGACTTGTCTATAAAACTAAAGGAAAGAAAAAGATTTTTGCTGGTCTGTATCTTGCTATCCATATCCATAGGCAAAAGCTTCCTTAGCTGCCTTAGGATCATAAGAGATTACTAAGATATCTATCTGGAGGTAATTTTAAGCCTAGCTGTCCATTCCAATGTAATACCATAGAAATGCTCGTCAATATCCAAGACTGCATTTAGTGATGACTGCCCATGTCCAGGATGGTTGTGGGTTCTATCCCAGGTAAGAATTTACAGTGCCCCATCCACTCGTCTAGGTTCCTCTTGAACAGTGTCATAGAGATGCTCTGTTTCACATGAAATGATAGCCTTTTCCTTTTCCATCGCTGTGGCACCCCACTGGTAACAGGTCTGCTGGTTGATGTGGAGTCACTCACTTTGATAATGTGTGTCCAGTTTGTGAGCTATTAGGCAACCCATCTTACAATGAAGGGGGTTTACATTCAGTTCACCAAGTTTAATTGGTAATGCCTGAATGTGGGATTGTGTTGAAAGCCTTTGCTAGGTTGAGGTATGCTGTGTGCACAGATTTGCCCTCTTCAATGGCCTTGGTCATATTTTTAAAGAAATCCATCAAATGTAATAAGCAGGATCTGCACTTCACAAAGCCAAATTGGGTAGGATCCAGAGTTTGGAGGTCACCTATGTCATTATTTAGTAAATCCATAATGACACATTCCATGGTCTTACAGATGAGTCTGGTCAGGCTTATGGGTCTGTAATTTCCTGGGTCTGTTGCTAGGCCACTTCTGTGGAAGGGAATAACTGTTGCTGTTCTCCATTCTGCAGGAACAAAGCCTGTGGTTAGGCTATGACTGAAAAGGATACTTAGTGGTGATGCTGGTTCATGTTTTAGCCTGTTTAGAAGACAGCTTGGGATGTTGTCTGGTCCTATAGAGAGTGTATTTTTTTTGCCTTAGACAAGGCTTTGAGGACCTGCTCTTCATTTATGTAGGGTGGGGGGGAGTTTGGGGGAAGGTTTGTTGTAAGTTAGAAGGGGACAGGGGAGTGAAATTTTCACCAAACCTATCCGCTAGTAGGTTTGCTATCTCTGTGGGCTCAGTGTGTGTGGTACTGTTGGCCACTAGTTCTGCGCATGCTTGGGTCCTACCATTTAGGTTACATATGTAGCTGCAAAAAGGCCTTATGGTTATCCTTGGCAGTACTTGCTAAGTTTCTCTCAAAGGAGCACTTGGAGGATTTGACAAGTTGCCTTATTTCCCTGTTACGCTGAGGAGGGTGCTTTTTCATTGTTGGGTCCTTGTCTTTGTTTTCTTGGACAGTAATGTTTTGCATTTATTGTAAAGTTTGTTGATGCTGGATGTCCACCATGGCAGCTTGTTTTTACTAGGGGCTCTGGCTCTGATTCTTTCTGGTCTGCTGAGTTTATACACTAATGCAAGTGATTGTACAGGAATTTAGTGCATGCTTCAGCACAGTTACCACTTCCAGCTTGGGGTGGGGCTTGGAATGCACTTATACCATCACCTAGGAAGGTACAGTTTGCCTTGTTGAAGTTTTTTAGTCCGATTTCTCCCTTTGTGAGTTCTAGTGTTAATGTCAGCTCGAAGGTGACTGAATTGTGGTCCATTTTAACTAATGAGGGTCCGACAGATGTGGCAGTGCTGCTGTTTGACATGTTGGTGAGGACCATATCCAGAATGTTTGTTTCCCTTATTGAGATATGGACAATTTGTTCCAGGGCATTTGAATTAACAAAGTCAAGGAATTTTGCGCTACTGAATTAAGGCTAGCATAGGTTTCGCAGTTGACGGTGGGATAATTGAAACGTCATAACCAGTATGTTCAGTAAAATGTGAATTGTCTCCAGTTTTGTCAAATAGGCTTTGCGAGTGTCATGAGCCATGGAGGGAGATCTATAACTGGCTATTTCTTGAATGTCGGTCTTACTCACTGTAACCTGGACCTGCAGTAACTCCATGGAATTGTCCAGTCTAACTAGATGAGAGGTGAATTTTTCTCTAGTACAGATTGAAACACCACCTGCTTTGGTTTCACATGGTCATTTTTGCGGTCTAAAGGTGTGGAGTCGCCACTGCAGCCTTGCAAGTTTGGTCTACTCTATGAGGGCCTGAACCAGGTTTCTGTGATTGCACAGACATCTACATCTTCTAATGATAGAATTGCTTCCAGGGAATGCACAGTTTTTGGTTTAAGCTCCTAGCATTTAGCAGCATGACCCTTATTTTGTTCTGATTGGTTAATTTCACATTAGTAATAATGTTTTTGAGACATTGGTTAAAAAAAGGCACTATGGGGAGGGAAGAGGCTTTGCCAGTAGCTGAAAGCCTATAGGTGCCAGGTGCAAACTGTCTCTGGAAAAGCAGCAAGGTTTGTCAACCATGGCTTCTCAGGCTGACAGGAACTGGATCCCCTTTGAATGACACCCAAAACTGAGACAATTATTGAAATCAATATTTTTTTGCTTACACTGTGGCATAATTCTAGTTGAGAGTAGTATGCTGCTCAAGGCTAGGAACAAACCTGCCTGGGATACATACTCAGAGAGCTCAACCATGTCTCTCTTCATATAGTCCAGCGAGTTATGTCTCAGGTCATTCACACCAACATGAACTATCACAAAGTCATAATGGTACTTGTTATGGAGAGACCTGAGTGCATGCATGATCTGACGAATCCTGACACTGGATAGGTAGATGACCATGAATTTCTCCTTGTCCAACCTGGTGAGTGGGACATCCATGTGTGTGTCGGTATTGCGTCTCAGATGACAAAAAAAGTTTTTTTTGTGTGTTACGCCTTACTGGCTGCATGGGTGAGACACTGGTGTTGCTATGTGTTATGGGCGCTGTGGGGAATGTATTACACATAGCAGTCTTGTGTTTTTGAAGTCTCTGGTGTTTTGGTAAGTTTTTCGAGAGAACCTCTGCATATGTGGATTTACTTGTTTGATATGTACTGTGTGTATGAGCAGTGGTATGTGTATGAGTAGTGGTACTATGAGCATATGTAGTGGTGGATGACTTGACAACTTTCTCCGTGTTATTGTTTTCCGTGAGAGAGAGCACAGACTCTAGATTCTTGGTGTAAATGCATCTCCTGCACTCTGTACTAGTGAGCGTTAGTGTTGTCTGTGTACATGAGTCAATGGTTACACTGCCTCAAGAGACCAAGTCAACAAGGTTGGCTGGAGAAACAAGGGTAGTCCAACTGTCCATAATGCTAGGTTGAAGGCTGTTGTCACTAGGGATGGGTATTCAGAATTGATCATGGAGGAGATCAGTGGATGAATATTTCTGCCTGGGTTTTAGGGAAACTTTGTTGAATTTAACTGTTTAGCTTTGGCACACAACTCTGTAGCAGTTTGCGGTGTTGAGTGACGTGTAAACAAGCAGAAACTTGCTCAAATGCAGGGCCTAAACACTAAAAGCTAAGAACTTGAAAAAAAAACTTTAAAAAGATTCAAAAGGACCAATGAGGATGCTTATTCCAAGCAATAGACTGGCCTCCCTTTACCAGATAGGTCCAAATCAGCACAATTATCTCACAAAGATGCAGATAGAACTAGAAAGGGACTTTTTAATCCATACTCCCAAATACTTCATTTTATCATATCCCCATAAATATGGGTATTGTTGAACCAATACATGTGTGGATACATAGTTTATCTTCATTAATTTTATATCTTAGGCCTTTTAAACTGCATTGTTCCTTTTACTTAACTCTCTCAGCAGAGTTGAGGCTGTTTAAGTTATGCAACTGATTGTTTTTTTTCTGTCTCTTTGCCAAGTTTTCAACCTGCTCCATTCGCCCTTGCTAATGCTCTGGCTCACTCTGCTCCCCTAACCTACCCCCAATTCCCACCCCCATTATGCTACATTTGTACTTCCACAGCACCACCCACATATTCTTCAAATGAATGCCATCAGTTCCCTCCAGAAGAAAAAAAATCACTAGAATTGCCCCAATAGTAACACCCACTCTTGTTTACCACCTAAAACTCTCTCTCAAACTGTCTTAATACTTGCCCCGTATAACTATCAAATTCCATCACTACAACCAAGCCAGTACCCTCCTAACATTTTTAATCCTTATTTACAACAAAGATAAAACTCAAGTTAAATAAGATGCTCCTAACTCAGATTATTTTACTATTCCCCCTCATTCTACTTGCCTCCATCACCAATTATCAAATCCACCTCCTTCAAATACTTAGGACTCCAACCAACCATCATAAAAAATATCGACATCTACCCAGCCTGATTTTCTCCATAACACCCTATCTCTACAAACAAACCATATCTGATTTTTTATCTAAAAATATCTCAAAATTAAATATCCAAATGTACAATCAAATACCAAACAAGACTAAAATATAACTGGCCACACTTTTCCCTCTGTAAAATATCAATGCAGAAAATTAGCAGAGATATTCACCCCAACCCAGGTCTCACTGTTCAGAAATCCATCACTTCCAACCCCAAAATAAATCAGTCACCTAATACATCTCAGCAAAAATCAGAACCCAAACTCACCTTACTAAATATGAACCTAAGAATTGTACGTGATAAAATCCATGACATACATGCCCACCTTGCCACATACACTCCTGATTTAGTCATGACTACTGAAATCTGGTTAAATAAGAAATAAATGATAATGAGATCAGTTCCCTGGATAAAATATACTCAGGCATGATACACAAGACAAGAATGCAGGTGGTGAAGCAATCATCTATAAAAATTCATAAACCATCACCTTACTTCCACAGGAAATACCCACATTTAGCAATACTGAACTTCTGATAACACTCCTAAAATCCAATATAGGAAAACTATATGTTTAACAGTGATTTTATACCACCAAGGAATAACAATGATACTGCTAAAAGCACCCTGTATTGGATATCCCAACAAACTAACCATGAAACTATAAATTATTTATTTGACATTTGTTGACCAGGTTAGCCTGACTGAGATGAAGTCCTTTTTCAGAGGAGACCCAGGGAGAAAATCTCCGCAAGTTGTACAGACGTATAGAAAAGCAAAATATAAAATATATGATTTAAAAGTGTAAATACATAGTCTAAAACAGATTAAGTAACGGCATCAGTTACATATAAACTAGCAGTACAATCACTGAAGTAGTGAGTCCATAATATACTCTTGAAATATGTACAAGGATTAGAGTTGTTGATATATAATTAAAATTGGGTAGGTCCAAAAACAAGTTTGAGTAGTGAAAAAATAAAGATACAGCAGTCGATACAGGAGTTAACCAAAGCTGTATGCAATTAAAAAACTCAATGAGCAGCTTATGAAATGGAAAAAGGGGGTAGGTTAGAGACAGCAGAAGAGTAGATGGTGGACAGTTAAGGAGGGTTGTTACAATGACAGATCCAGTTAGTTTTTGGTAGCAGTTTTGAATTTTTGTGGGTTTTTAATACTTCTAATATCCAGAGGAAGTTTATTGCAGGATAGGGCAGGGAAGTAACTGCAAACGTTTTGTCCTATTTTACTTTCAGGTTTGTAGACTGGAAGAAGGTTTTGGTCTGAGCTTCAGACAGACCTGGGAGGGGTGTAGAGAGAGACAAGTGTGGAGATGTCAGGACAGAAGGAGGGCAGTATATGTATGATCTGAAGTTGAGAGAAGTAGAAGAAGAAGTAGTAGTACCCATGAACTACCACATAGGCAGCAATCTACTTAACACCGAATGCGTGATAAGAGACCTTGGGACCCAGGTGGACAGTAATCTCTCCTTTGATAGTCACATTGCCACAGCAGTGAGGAAGTCCTTCTACGTGGCACACCTCATCATAAAAGGATTCTCATCCAAGAAAAAAAGAGGTCACTGTTCCTCTCTACTCATCACTCAGACCCATTATAGAGTACAACGCCCCTTTTGGAATGTACCTCACAAGACATCTGCAGCAGCTGGAAGGGCCACAGAAGTACCTCACAAAGAGGATTACTGGTCTCAAACAAATGCCCTACACTGACCGCCTCAAAAAACTCCAGCTTTACTCCGTAGCATATCGCCTACTCCGAGGTGATCTCTGCCTAACATATAAAGCTATGTCAAACCCAGAGCTGATGGACATACTTCACCTAAAGAAATCCCAATCCCTCTAAGCTACATGTTCTAGGGACCTAAACCTTGTCACCACAATAAACAGGACACGCTGGAGGGATAGATTCCTGTCCCAGAGGCTTCCTATACTCTGGAACAAGCTACCCATCTATGTCAAGCAAAGTTCTTCATTAGCACTCTTCAAGAAAAATCTTGATGAGTGGATGGGAAATAGGAAATACACCCCAGGGATCACTTTTGTCTCTCTGCTGGACAGTAGCACAGGAAAATAACTTTCTTGGGTGGCGTAAGCTATGGAACCTTGCTGGCTAGGCTTATGTAGGCCCTTGGGCCGATAGCCTAGTACCTACCTATGAACCTATGGGGAAATTCTAACCAGTTTAAATATTTAAGTGAAAGACAGTCATGAGAGTAATAAGTTTGATCTGCAGAAAATCTAGCAACTTTATTGCAGGTGGTTTCTAATTTTGATAAGAGAGATATTTGAAGGTTAGTGAGGATATGTGACCCATAGAATAAGCTTGGAAGAAGGTAGGCATGGGATAGGGAGATTTTAGCTTTGTTAGACAGAATTTTTTTGTTTCTATAAAGGAGTCCAAGGTTTTGGTGGATCTTCTTGATACTGTTGAGAATGTGCAGGTAAAATTTGAGCTGGTCATCAGTTATGACCCCCAGAAGCTTAGTGTGAGATTCAACTGTCATAGATGTATTATTAAGTAATGAAATTGAGAAGGAAGATTTAAATGGTTAATTAGGAATAAAAAGCAAGAGTTTAGTCCTTTTAGGATTTAGAATTAACTGATTTTTAGTGAGCCAGTTTTCAAGGGGATAAGAAGGACTTTTTGTGTGATGGTATTGAGGTCAGAGAGGGAATCAGCTATGATAATGACTGTGGAATCATCTGCATATTGCACGAGTGTAGAATGTGGACAGGACATATACAATAGATTGGTAAAGATGTTAAAAAGTAATAGGCCAAGAACTGATCCATGAGGTACACCCATCTTAACAAGTAGACCAGGGGATATTGTGGAGAGCCATTTAACTTATTGGAATCGGTCAATGTGGTAAATAGCAAATCAGGAAATTGTTGAAGGAGGTAGATTTAGATCAGAGAGTTTGGCCAACAACAGGGGGTGGGAGACAGGGTCTAATGATTTTGAGAGATCAAGGAATAGCCATGAGACAAGTTTGTTATTGCCTCTGGGTTGGGATATGGTGTTGATGAAGAATGTGAGGGCTATGGAGGTGGTATGTTTTGGGCAAAAGCCATATTGTGTGGAGGTGAGTAAATGTTCTTGTATGATATAGTCTAGGATTGGTTTGTGTACTCATTTCTCTAATATTTTGGAGAGGGGATAAAATAGCTATTGGCCTGAAGTTGGCAAGCTCGATGGAGTTACCTCCCTTGTGAATGGGTAAGGTAAAGAATTGTTTCCAGATATGGGGAACTTTAAATTCAGTTATAGTGCTGTTGATGAGTATGGAGATAGGGAGGGCAGGTGTGTTTGCTGCTTTCTGAAGAAAGGATGGAGGTAAATTATCAGCATAGGGGGAGCAGGGTTTCATTTTAAGAAGTAAGGACTTAATATAGTTAGTAGATACTGTTTTCAGAAGGAAGGCATTTGTGGAATTAGAGGATGTGGGAAGGTCCAAAGGGGTGTTAATATTTGTATTGGAGTTGGTTGGAGTGTCAATTTGCTGATAGAGTCGATGAAGTAAGTGTTAATGTCAGATGCAGTTTCTTGTGGAGGATTGTTGAGGCATGGGTTGGGAGATGTGGGGTTACCCGTTTATGCTGTGCCAGAATTTATTTGGGTTGGAAGTGTTTGAGGTTGGAGGGTTGTTACAGAAGTTCTCCTTGTCTTTGTTGATGTATTTTTTGGTAAGGTTGCATAATTCTTTATAGTTTTGGATGTGGGAGGGGGGCTTTGCTTAGGACCAGGTTTCCCAGGCATTTCTGCATTAAGGGGCATGTAGTGTGGGTTAGCCAAAGGTATACGACTGATTTGACTTTGATTGTAAATAAAGGGGCAATGGAGTTGAATATGTTAAGGAATATAGAGTTGAATTTAAGTCCTGCATCATCTAGAGGTAGAGGCTTGTAGAAAGACCAGTTAATGGCTGAGAGAAGGTAGTAAAAGGTATCAGAGTGAAAATTAGAGAGTTTATGGCAGTCTATGAACTTATGTGGCCTGGTATAATGAGGGGAGAATCTGTGGACTTTTGATTGGAGAGTGATCACTGACAGTCTAGTAGTTTTTTCCTGGGAAGTGATATTTCTGGGGATTAGAGACAAGTATCCAGTCAATAAGAAAAATAGTTATTTGGTTTATTAGAATGCATAGGAGTGGAGATTAGTTGGGAGAAGCCACATAAATGAATACATGAGCTAGGACTATCAGAGGAGAGGGATAGCCAATTTATGTTCCCAGGAGAATGGTTTCATTAGGTGAGTACTGAGAAAGCCAGGAGAAAATATGTTCAAGTAGAGGGATATTATCTCCAGGGGGTATGTAGATTGCAGCTACAGTTGTTTGATTGTGAGGACTGATTTTGCAGTTGGCAGATAGGAGTTCAGCTGGTGAGAATGAGGGGGTAAGAATAGCTACAGGGTTACAGTTAGATGGTTAGAGACTATAATAGCAACTCCTCCACCTTTTTTTCTTAAGTCTGTCAAGTCTTAGGATGTTGTATCCTGGGGGTAGAAAGTGTTTGTCAGGGATGTGGAGTTTCAGCCATGTTTCGGTGAGTGTTATGATATTTGGAAAGTGGTGAGACATCCATACATGGAATTCACGTATTTTGTCGAGTATGCTTCTGATGTTCATGGAGTAGAGCGATGTGTTTTTTGGAAAGGTAGAATGAGGAGAGGTTGGGTCATAGGTCACAGTGTTGGAGTGGAAATTATAAGGTGTAAGGTCCAGGGTTGGGATGGATGTCTCTAGACAGGAGTAGGACATTGTGTGTAGGATGAGTTATATGGTGAGGGGAGATGGAAGTAATATTTAGCCTTACTTTTAGGGGTGGTTGTGGAGTAAGGGGGGATTTTAATTCTGGAAGATGGAATATTGTTGAAAAGATAGATGATGCTGTCAGAAATGAGTGTAGGGATTGAGGTAGAACTGTAGGACTGATGGAGGTTGGAGACAGGTGGTGGGGTTTTAACTGAGTATTATAGGAGCAGAAGTTATATAGGAGAATTAGAGTAGATGTGGAGAGGAGGGATAATATGTCATGGAAGAGCATGATAGGGGATGGGAGTAGACAGGTCGGTTAATAAGAAGGTTAATAGTGCAGCGGTATAGCCTTTTTGGTAAAGTACAATAGTATTATATAGTGAGAATTAAGAGAGGAGAGGTGAAAGTCAAGGGTGATAAGGAAGAATTTATTTGAGAGGTGATTTACTTATGTTATGGTCAAGATATATAGTATGGGAAGTGTAGTCAGTTTTGGAGTGACTAAAGATGTGAAGGAAGAGGATGATAGTTTATGAGAGCCTAGTAAAGGAAGGGGTAACAGACAAGTTATTGAAGATAAGAGAGGGGGGAGGAGCTGTTGAGTAGACAGGGTGTGTTGTGCAAGTAGATGATTAGAGGGCAATATCGATGGCGAGATTTGAATGTCAGAGTGATTGGGATGGCAGGGGTTAGAGAGGGCATGGAATGTAAGGGTAGCTATAAGGTAAATGTATTCAGGGGTGGATGAGAATGGGGGTCAGGTAGGGGAGTAGAGTGAGCCAGAGTGGGTTGAGCCAGAAGTTCCTGGCATGCGACGAGTGCAGAAATCAATGAGCAGCTATGGGGCAACGTAGAATTCTGTATGTTGAGGAATCCTATTTCATATACCTTAGACTGTATTCTAAACAAAGTAAGGGTTTTCAAAGAAAAAAGCTATTTAGACCACAAATTACTAAAAAGTGAGAAGTTAAAAGTAATGGGAGTATAAGTCTATATGGGAGTGGTAGTAGATTAAGCAACGGTCATACCTGGTGGCATGCTCACTAGCTCAGAGAAACTAATTTGTTCCAGAACAGTCAATGAATAGTTGTTTAAATAGTTAGTCTGGTTTATCTATATTTTAAATATGCACCGTAGAACACCTACGTTTGCTTTGTCTGCACAGCCACTTATTTTTTAGGAAGAAGAATCCGCGACTTACCGGTTCACAGTAGTGATTTAAAGTGGCCTCCACGCATTAGTGTAGGAAGGGGAGCCCAGCAGAGAGTCAAAGATGATGATGGATACTTGGAGACTTAAATATAGACTGGTAACTTATAAATGCCACTATCCCCACTGAATCCATAAACTTGTTCATCTTCGCACAATTAATAACCTCACCTACTAGAATCAATAAAAGTTCAGGGAGACACTCAACATTGGACTGGATTCTTACAAATAAACCAGATAAATGGACAAAAGTAGGCTGCCTCTCACATAGCATAAGTGACCATATCAACATATGCCATTAGAACTCACCAGAACCTAAACATATTATCTATAATCAAATAAGAAATACAACCAATTTCAGCAAAGATATTTTCAATGAAACACAGACACTATAACTGGAATGTACTTAGATCAATGCCACTAGATACTGCTGTAGAACAATATAACAACATATAGGTTCATAGGTGTGTACTACGCTAATGGCCCTGGAACCTTTACAAGCCTAGCCCATAGGAGTACCCTGGCATCGTGCCACTTGACCTTAGTTCCCAGTGCCTCTGTCGAGTAAAGCCACTGGAGTGATCCCTGGGGTGAATTTTCTATTTCCCATCCACTCATCAAAATTTCTCTTGAAGATAGCCAGTGAGGTGCTCTGCTTGACATGTATGGGAAGTCTATTGCACAGCATGGGCAGTCTCTGGGTTATGAACCTGTACCTCCAGCATGCTCTGTTGATTGTGGTAATGAGGTTGAAGTCTCTGGAGCATGTGGTGTGGAGGGATTGGGATTTCTGTAGATGTAGCATTTCTAACAGAGCTGGGTCAGACATGGCTTTGTAAGTCTAAATAGGTGATATGAGACAGAGAATAGTTGGAGTTTTTTAGTCTGTCCATATAGGACAAATGTTTAAGGCCTAGGACCCTCTTTGTGAGGTACTTTTGCGGCCTCTCCAGTTGTTGCAGGTGTTTAGTGAGGTACATGCCAAATGGGGTATTGTACTCAATGACTGGCCTAATGAGAGAAGAGTAGAGGGAGACAATGACCTCTTTCTTCCTGGATGCAAAACCCTTAGTAATAAGATGTGCCGCATAGAAGGACTTTCTGACCACAGTGGCAATCTGGTGGTCAAAAGAGAGGTTGGTGTCAACCTGTGTTCCCAGATCTCTTAAAATGCCTTCTGTGTTAAGTGGACTACCATTGATGTGGTACTTCATGGGAACTGTTTTTTTTCCAAAGGGGATGACGACATTTTTGGCACTGAGTTTAAGGCCATG
The DNA here is from genome assembly GCF_019279795.1 of Protopterus annectens. Lineage (NCBI taxonomy): Eukaryota > Metazoa > Chordata > Ceratodontiformes > Protopteridae > Protopterus > Protopterus annectens. Next base: position 740,467,494 of record NC_056739.1, read on the forward strand.
GTTCTGACACCAGTCGGTCTCAGTGAGGCCTTTCTGTAGGATGTCAACATCACTTGGGAAGTTAATAATAGCTGTAACACAATGAAAAAGCTTCTGGAAACAAACAATAGTCCAAAAAAAAGTAGTTTATTCACTTAAAAACAATAAAATTTATGTATAGTTTTTCACTCAGTTTTATCTGGTTAAGTTTTTTAATTTAAGGAAACATAAAATGGAACAACTCTCATTTGAACCAGGGTAATACAGGCATTGTTTCATAGAATCCATAATAATTCTAATTTTTCTAGTAAGCTATTAATAGGACCCCCTCTCAAATAGGTGTGTACTTGGGTCTATTACCTTGAATTTAAAGTGATGTGTTGGACCATTCACTGATATGTCTTGCTAATGCATTTTCCATTTTAATTTTGTTTATACAATACAGGTGTTCATGTATACGTTCTTTCAGTGTCCGTTCAGTTTATTCCGATGTAAAAGGTGGGGCAGGACTGACACTGAGCTAAATATACCACTAGTTTAGAATTACAGTTGTATTTCTTGGTTAAGTTATATGTGTTATTCTGAACTTGGAATTTACTACTTGTCTCTATGTACTTACACATTTCACATTTGAACATACCTGCATTCTGTATCAAATTAACTAGTGTTTTTTCTACATAGCTTTTTAAGTTAAGACCCCTCCTAAAAATGATTGTTGGATGTTCACCTATTTTCTTTATGTTTTTTTTCTCTCTGCACTGATTAAAGTCCAGTTTTTCTGTACAATCTTTCTATAAGTAACCACTGCACTGGTGTCTTTTTCAACATTACTCTCCAAACCATTAACATTGAATGGTTCAGAAACAATTAGGGATATAGACATATTTTCAGGTATTCTTCTAGATAATTCTAATTGGTTGATATATTCCTAAATTCCTTTTATTTTGAACTTCTTTAATCAAATCTTCTAATAGACCTCTTGGATAGCCTCTTTTTAAGAAAACAGATTTCAAGTTTTCACACTGATTCACGAAATCTTTTCCTACAGTTATCATTCTTGCCGCTCTTACCAGTTGCCCCTTAATAACTGATTTTTTCTGTTGGTACGGATAGGAACTGGTAAAGTGCAAGAAGGTATTTGAGTATGTTGATTTTCTATGAATCTTTGCTCTGTAACTTGACAAGATTCTATCCTTTGTCAAGTCTACATCTAAATATGCTATAGATTCTGTATCAAAATTGCTGGTAAAAAATAGAAAATCAGTTGTGTTGTTTAAATATTGTATTAACTTGTCAGCAGCTTCAAGGTCTCCTTTCAAAATAACAAAAATGTCATCCAAAAATTGGGTGTAGTAATGTGGGTTCTGATATTAATGTTGTTAAAAATGTATTAATTTTCCCAATATGCTAACACCATGTTCGCAAAACTTAGCCCATTGCTACCCCAATTTTCTGATGGTAAATTTCATTGTCAAATGAGACAAAACTGTAAGACAAAATAATATTCAATAATTCTTCAATGAATTTAATTTCCTCTGTATTACCCCCCCCCCCCCCATTTTCCTCATATGTGCTGACACCCATTCATCACTTTAAATTCTTGGTAATAGACAAGTACACAGATTTGAGAGGGGGTCCTATTAATATCTTACTAGAAAAAATAGAATTATTATGGATTCTATGAACCAATGCCTGTATGTACCCTGGTTCAAATGAGAGTTGTTCCATTTTATGTTTCCTTAAATTAAAAAAGCTAACCAGATAGAATTGAGTGAAGAACTATACATAAATTATATTGTTTTTAAGTGAATAAACTACGTTTTTTGGACTACTGTTTGTTTCCAGAAGCTTTTTCATTGTGTTACAGTTGTGAGTTTGTGCCATTCCTCAAGTTCGAGTTAATAATAGCTCCCAACTTGCAATCCTCTGCGAACTTTGTCAGTCAGAGTCCCTCCGTGTTGGTCTGGACTTTAGAGAAGTAGATACCAAACAGGAGAGGACCCAGGACCGAACCCTGTGGGGCTCCACTCATGACTGGTCGGCAGTCTGACTTGGAGTCAGCTACTTTCACACTGTGGGTTCTACCTGTGACCCAGTTTGCAACCCACCTAGTGATATAGGGGTTGAAGTCTAGATTAGTGAGTTTTTTTATGATTCCTGAGTGGGGAATGGTGTCAAAGGCCTTGGACAGATCAAGGTAAGCTGTATGAACCACCTGGCCTTCATCCACACCTCTGGTGACTGACACATAGAAGCTGACCAAGTTGAGCAGGCATGATCTACCCTTCACAAAACCAAACTGTGTGGGATCCAGAGTTTGGAGATTCCCTATATCCTTGTTTATTAGGTCCATGATGATACGTTCCATAGCTTTGCATAACAGACATGTCAGGCTAACGGGGCGATAGTTCCCAGGGTCTGTAGTCGCTCCTGCTTTGTGGAGAGGGATGGCTAGCTGTGCACCATTCGGTAGGGACAAAGCCTGAGGTGAGGCTGTGATTGAACAGGGCACACAGGTGAGGTGCCAGTTCACTCTGTAGTTCATGTAGAACACAGCCAGGGATATTGTCAGGATAGTGTTAGTTTTATTTATATTCTTAAAGACCTTAAATAATCTAGCACCAGTACTTAATAAAAGAGTAAAGTCCAATCGCGCACTATGGCTAACAAAAGAAACAAAAAAAAAATAAATAAAAAAAGGATAAAACCTGGAAAAAGTGATATAAAAAAAGAACTCAAAATGCCGTCCCGCAATTTAGACATTCTAGAAACCTTACAAAACTCATGTCAGACAGGATAAACAAATATACTATACCAACCTACAAGACAAACATAAAAACAACCAAAAACTTTTTTGGTCATCTCGAAATAAACTACTCTGGCAAGACCATCACTCTGTCTCCAAAAACATTTAATACGATGGACTCTATCCCCACACAGTTTAACTGCTACTTTATACAATCAGTTATTAGCTCTCTTAAACACTAATACATATGGCCCCCCTCTACCCCTGTCCAATTAAAACCTCCCACAGCTCTTCAATTTTTGTCCAGTACCTACCTACCTCTCTCACAAGGAAGTTGATCCTTAATCTAAAAACTACTTCTATATGTAAAGATCAAGTACCATCAGACTACCTAAAAATGTCCGCAAAGGTCACAGCCTTCCCTGTGTCCTTACTAATAGGTCCATAACAGAAAATTATGTTCCACCACTATGGAAAAAATCCTGTATCATACCACTGCACAAAGGTGGTACATTACACAAAACTAAAAAAACATACCTGATTATCCTTATATTTTCTATAACTGTCTCTCACATTCATTTGAAATCTCCGGATTTTTTAGTTTTAATTAAAAAAAAAAAAAAAAAAGCAGTGGAGATCTTCCTTTCTCCATTGCTTTCTTTAAACAGCACTGATGTACTATGTAAGCGTGGGAATGAATGTCCCATAAATATAGGCAGTACATCAGGAAAACCCCACAACACCAGAGAAAAATGAGGAACAGTAGCACTATGCCATTATAAAAAGAAATTATTTAAGTAAATTAACTTTTTTCTTAAATAATGCCATTGTATAATAGCAACAACCCACAGCTGAGTGTGGGCAATGTTGGATTTACCCACGGTTGGCTTTGTTTGGTCACTCAGATGAAATCATCCCAACCTTGGGTAAACTTAACATTACCCACACCCAGCCATAGGTTATTATAATAATCTGATCTCAGAAACACATCCCTTTAGGCCGCAGCACAGCACCACTACTGCTGTACTTCATTTTACCAATATAATAAACCCACATAGAAACAATGGTGTGCTTGTGTCCACCATGTTCTTAGACTTGTCAAAGGCATTTGCTACTGTCTTGCACCAGGAACTGCTTGTTCAACTCTCCTTAACAGGACTTTCACAATACTCCTTGTTGTAGTTTCTTAGTTACCTATCTGGAAGGCAGCAAGCCGTTAAATAGCAACAAATCTACTAATCCTTTCAACCAGTTACTACAGTGTCCCTCAGGGCTCTATCCTGGGTCCCCTCCTATTTAATAATAACCTCCACTCACTATGCTAGTTTAGTTCAGTATGCAGACGACTCAACATTGATATGTGCAACCTCAACAATAAATAAGCTCCAAGACATTACCCAAAAATCTTTCGCCTCTGTAGAATCCTGGGTCAAATAAATCAAATCTCCTACTCAACCACAAGAAAACTAAGTAAATGCTTTTTACCTGAAGAAGTTGCTAAAATCAAAAGAATGTTTTTATCATAAAGTCAACAAATAATACTATCATTGACACTGTAACTCACAGTAAACTTCTAGAAGTTATAATAGATGACATTCTCAAATATGACCAGCATATACTGCACACCATCAAATCTACTCACCAAAACCTAGGCTCCCCTTTATAGGATCAATGGATTCCTTACAGATATTGCAAGAATTCCTTACAGATATTGCAGGAAAAACTCTAGACACCATTACAGATACTGCAAGAAAAACTCTAGCCGCCACCTTCTTATTGACTACTTTCTCTTATACGCCACTCCTATCCTAACAAACCGAAACAATACTCAAAGAAAAAAATCTTGCCTCCTGTTAGAATAAAACAGCTAAATTAGCAATCAATCAATCAGTCTCCCTAATAGGACCCACCATTTTCATAGCTTAAAGCAGTTAAACTGGCTTGAACTACACAACTACCTAACATGTTCACAACTATCTACAGCACTCTAGCTCATTCATCATCTGGAAAAATGCCCTGCAGTACGTAACTTATTACTGATCTACTGTCAGCAAGGGACCTCTGCGCTAGTAACATATTCTTATTACTTACAAATAAGTCAAATAATGTTACAGGAACCTTGTTCTACTCTCAATACTTGCTAAACTCTGGAATAGTATCCCCACACAAATAAAACTCTCTGATAAACTAAATCGTTTTAAACGACTGCTTAAACAACATCTTAACCTATCCTGGTCCTGCACATGCCCATTTCACGGTTGAGACTTCTTGTTCACAGTACAATACTCTCCAAATACTCTACTTAAACAGAATACACTCAACCTTTCCCTGAAATGACAAAACAGTTTTTATACATAACTGCTGCCCGTACAATCCTAAGTTGCATGAAGGCTCTTTTGTAACTTCTGTCTCTGTAAAATCTTAGAATGTATAACTGTAAACTACGGCTTGTGTGTAAATGTAAACAGAAATCTAACTAATCTGTGTTTAACTGGAACTTAGTCTAATGCAATGTAAGCAAACAGAACTTTTCTCCCTGGGCCTCTGCTGAAAATGGGTATACCCAATTGGATGTTCCTGGTAAACAAAGACAAACAAATAAATAAATAAATTAAAAAAACAAACAAAAAAACAGAACTGTCTCAGACTGTTCCACAAGACTGAGATATCCTCTTCTAGTTCCCATCAGCTAGAAAACAGTATCATCTGTAAATAAAGCCAGCTTTTCTTGAACACCATACTAATTATATCCATTATTTTCTTTCCAATGGTTTTAAACATAACAGAAACAGCAAAGGGGAAAGAAATACCTTGCTTAGTTCCACTATTCAGACATAACTTAGCAGGGAACCCCACCTCAATTGGATTTTTGGCTCCGATCCCGCATATATCCTTCTAATTTATTTAAATTTATTTATTTATTACATTTACTAACCAGGAAATAGTCCGACTGTGCAAGTGGCCCATTTTCAGCGGAGGCCTGGGGAGAAAAGCTCCAGAAAACTGTACATCATTTACATTTAATATTTAAGGTAAGTACAAATATAAAAATATAACAGTGCATTTAGTTGCAAATAAGCACAGATTCATGTAAAAGTTTGACCGATAAACAATAGTGTTACTAAAATGTATACTACACAGTTAAAGTTAAATAGAAGAATTTTCTAGGATTGTACAGGCTTGAGCTTGCAGTGTCTAACAGCGTAATTAGTGTATTCAAAGCATTCCTTGAGAACATTCTTTCAAGTAATGGAGGCTTGAACATTAGTTTCCAGCAGAGTACAATAGTGAACTTAGAATGGTGCCATACAGTAGTAAGTTAGTATGAACAAGTGAAGATATTGGGAAAGAGAGAAGCTGTAGAAGTGGGTGTAGAGCAAATGAAACAAGAGAAAGGTGAAGAGTGTAGAATAGTAGATGGTGGGTTTAGAAGTCAGCCTGGGGGATGACAGGAGCAAAGCCAGTGAGTAGCCGGATAGCTATGTAGTAATCGTTTGAAGTCATGGTAGTGTGGATTATTCGCTGTATTTTGAGGAAGGTTATTCCATAGTTTAGAAATGTTGTTAGAATAGAGGCAGTCACCATGATAGTTGTGGGAGAGGGAGACCCTTACTATCAGTTTGTTGGAGGATCTAAGGGGCCTGGGGTTATGCATTGGTTGGACTAGGTTGGCTAGAACAGGGCAGGTGTTGGATTGGGGAAGTAGTTTGTGGACCATGGCGAGTTGGTTGAGAGTAAGAAGGTTAGAGAATTTGTTTGTGTCTTTCGGCTTTTCCCAGTTAGGGGTTGCCACAGTGGAACTCCGGTCCGCTAATGACTGGCAGTTGATTTTTACGTACCAGCTTGCCAGGCCTGACGCACAACCTTCAACGAAGGTACGCCCATTCACGCATGTCCCCCTGCAGAAGACGCTCTAGCTGAGAATCGAACCGGACAGCATCTTATTGTGAGGCGACAATGTTACCGCAGCACCACCACCGTGGAAGGTTAGAGAATGAACCTTATTATTGTATCATGAAATTAAAATGCTTCCTTAGACCTGTTTATAAAATCCCAGCTTATTCTGGCAAATGCTTTCTCGGCATTTAGATCAACCAGCAACAACACTATTTTTTACATGTTGCCTTCCCCTGGATTCTTATTGCTCTATTGACGTTGCCAAATGTTTGACTCCCCTCCACAAAACCACACTGGTCCACACCCACTGAGTTTTGGCATCACCTTTGCTATTATAGACGTATTAACCACTTTATAACCACGGTTTAAAACTGAAATTGTCTTATGTGAAGCTGGGTCTTTGCCGTCATATTACAGCCACCATAGTCCCCCACCGGATGTTGGTGCCTCCCCTCTGCTTAAAATATCGTTACACAAAACCTAGACCTTTTATCACTTTTTTTTCTCCTAGCTTTCTAACTTGCACAAGAATACCATCTGCCATTCTATTAATCTCAATGATATCATGATAGTTCAAACATTTCTATAGTACCACTATTTTTGTTACAAAGTTAAAATGTCACTAGGGGATGGGAGCTTTTGCAAACTTACAACGTAACCCATTAGCCCACTGTCATTTCTTTCAGTCCTACATAAAAAAAGTCCCTGCTTCTTCTATAGAAAAGTTATAGTTTCAAAGAATATTTTGTCGGCGCTAACCATACCTCTCAAGTGTACCTCATTACGAAGAACGGACCTCATTTGGGGTCTTAAAAAGTTAATGTTCCTCGAAGTTCCACATTGAAAGACTGTCAAACATTCAGTGTTAGGAATTTTTTAAGTGAAATCCATTGTAAATAGATATGAATTATATTAATTCATTAAAATATCTTCTTTATAAGTAAAACCAGCATATTTTAACCATCCTATGACCTTCCTAGTTGAAGTTGTTGGCAAGCCATTTGAATGTGTTCCACATTTTGCCCATTTGTTCCACATTATGAGGGCTAGTGTTCCTCATTTTGGAGATGGAAGGTTGAGAGCTATGGCGCTAACATTTGCAAGCAAACACACAACTTTAACCTTGCTCTCTAGATGAAGCATTTAACGATTCCATATTTTATGAACATTTAAAAGTCATGAATCCTAACAATGAAAGGTGTACATTTCATTACAGACTTTCAACTGTCCAGACAAGAAGAAAATACGCGAGTATGCCGTCACGTGTGCTTTAAAAGTCTTCCCTAGGCAGCGTCGCCATGTTTTCTTCCCGCCGTAACACGAGAGATAGTCACAGAAATCTGGAGAGAAGGTTTGGTGTTGTCTCAAGTATATTACCCCAATTATACGATATTTTGTTTGTGTGCGTTGGTATACAAACGAATTCGGTTGTAGTGAGTGTAGGTAAGGCCATTCTTATGTTTGCTTTATATTTGTAGTTGGGTATACAAGTATGGTTTCGAAGTTGGATCATGTTTCCCGTTGCCTTTGATATGCATTAATATGCGAGGAAGTTTACGCCAACAGAAATAGCCTGTAGGTGTAACATGTAGTTGAGACATCGGGAAGAAGGTGGTATTTGATTTTTATTTTGTTGTCTAGTTGTCTGGGTGTTTTGGTGTATTTTATCCCCCCCCACCCCCACCCCACACACACACAAATGGCAAGACGTCTGTAGTAGACTTTTCTGTTAATATTGATTGTAAGGATCGATTGATTTGTGATCAGGGAATAAAACTTAATGAATAAGGTCAGTGAAGTCCCCACAGATCTTCTAATGTAAGAAGTGACTAGGTTGAGTTACTTGAGGGCCCTCCAAATTATATAGCCTGTCAACCTCAGAGCATTAAAAATATGAGCACCGAGTCCGACCCTTAAAAATCTTAGCAGAGAGCCGGAAAGAACATCACTTCCTTACTTTTCACAGTAGAAGTTACTTTTATGCTAGCTCCTATATAATTATAGAAAATTTGTGTATAGGCTTGTACTTGGGCACCTGTTACACAGTATGTCTCTCGAGCAGTGTAGAACAAATAGGCAAAGGTGGAACGCTAACAGCTTCAGCCAAGACTGTATGGTAAATACGTTTTTTTCACCCTTGAACTGAAATGCTCGAGAGCCTATAACTGTAGTAAGGCCCAGCAGTTGGCTGTGTTATCACCAAATATATGAAAACAACTCAGTTCCGATGATGTATGAGGGAAATTTTATGGAGCTATTAAAGTGAAAGATGAAAATGCTCTTTCTTCTACGAAATCTTTTTAAGCTATAGGCTTTTGCAGATCAATGTTAAGGCCAGAGTAACAATGTTCCTTTAATTGTATTTCCTAATTGAACAACACTTGAGCTCAAGTTACTTTCTGGTAGTTTGAATAAAAACAAGTTCTTATGCCTAAGGTCAAAAGTGTGATGTAGTTGGTCAAGTAGGGGATGAGTATGAGAGAGAAGTAAGGAATGGAAGAGGTCATGGAAACTGATTCTGTTAACTGGAAAAGGGAGAAGAACATTGCGTGGATTAGTCCGTGGGAAGCACTGCACTTTCCTTCAGGTGCTTGGCTTCATTAGATCAAGTTACTTGTGTGGATCCTTGTAGGGTTTGCAAAATGTGTAGGTCTGTATGGAGGACATAGTGTGAGAGGGACTTTGGTGAATACAATCCTATTTGTAATAACTCCTATAAAGTACTACGGATGTGGGAGTATGCAGTCTGTATTAACATGAAATAACATCACATGTATTAGATCAGATGAATACAAATAAACTGCAAACCCTTCCAATACGTGCAAACATTCACCATATGTTATCTGGTAAGACTGAAAATCAGGACAGAAGCAAAGGGTGTGGAAAGGTAGGGGATATTAATAGCTGTTTAGTGAGAGAGGGTAAAAAAGCCATAGATTGCAAGGTGTAAAACATATTATGGAGTAAACTCTGGAAAACATTAATGTAGCAACTTCAGCTATGCAGGCTAGGACACAAGATTAGTGTGTTAGTGGCTTTTTTTTTTTAAACTATTCCACCACATTATTGTTGAGAAATAACTGGTGTTCCACACCATAGGTCAGTTCCTTGTTGGTCAGATCCGACCACAAGCTAATCATCCTAGACATCCACATCCCGCCCCCACCACCAGTTAGGGAAACCACCATAAAAAACTTCTCCAAAGCCAACTTCACACTTCTTAAGACACAAGTGGCAAACTTAATGACACCCATGGAGACGGACAATAGAGGTACGACTGCTGAATCCTACACAAATGCACTTTAAGCATTTACACGAGTGCATGGATCATGCTATCCCTAATGGAACCAAGATGCTATCCTCCAAAAAAAGAAAGCCAATCTGGTGGTCCTCTGCCATAAACAAATTCTACAACAGAAGAAAGAAACTGTTGCAAAAAAGAGTAAAATCCCATGACTGGAGGAACTCCCTGGTCAACCTCAGTAAGAAGCTGAGATCCCTCATAAAATCCTCCAAAGCTAGTTACGAAAACAAAATTGCCACCAACTCTAAAGACAACCACAAAGCATTCTATAGCTATGTCAAGAATCACAATGGCAACACTCAGATCTGCTCTGAGTTACAGCACAATGGCACTAAATATACCGATCCAACTGATATTGCCAGCATCCTGGCAGATAGGTTCAGTGCTAACTTTACCCCCCTCTCACCCCACCTTTTCATAAGTTAGATGTATATAGTTTCTGACATGTCTTTGGGTGTTGATAAATTATATGGTTTGTATCAGACATAGAAAACGTTTGGTATCTGCCTTTCCAGAATAATTTCTTTGTGAAATGGGCAGTGCTTTTATAATTTCACAACAGTAACTATGCTGTTAATCATTCAATAAGTTGTCTGTTTATTAACACCCATATGTTTTTTCCTGGTTTAATTTCTCCAAGTCTTTTGGGTTTATAATGCCATGATGGGAATGGAACCTCATTCCTAAGTCAAAGTATGATTAAAGTTTATGAAATAAGCATGTTTCAATCTTTGATCATCAAAATTGCTCTTCCTACCACCTGCAGTGTACCCAGAATTGACTCCTCCTGTAATTCATATGGAGTTGCATGTATTGGTAGAATATATAAGACTGTAAATTCTTTTGAGACCCATTGCTCCTACTACTATTGTAACTCTTTTGGTATCCTTCCACATTGCCCTCATTTCTGGCTGCAAATCTTGGTATTTCATGACTTTTGTCTCTATATGCAAGGCACTGGTGGTTTAGCTGCTGCTTGATTCCGCCACTGTTGGATATTTCCTTGGAGCATGCACTGCTAGAGACATGGTGGGGATGATTCAGTAAAACGTTTTTGAAATAAATATGCTTTAGCCTTTCATTGGGATGTCCTCAGTGTAGCCTGAGGAGAAAAGCTCCAAAATATTACAAGTAGTTCACAAGGCACTTTAGATTAGTAGAGTACTAGGCTAACTGCCCCATTGGGCAATTTTAAGCCTAGCCAATTACTCCTGGTGCAGATAAAGCCATGCACCTTGTGTCTGTAAGGTAAAAAACTTAACCATTATACTATACAGTACAGATATTACTTGTATAAGATGGCCAGAGATTCATTCATTCTGAACAGTCTGTAGCTTCTATAACATAAAAAAGTCATCACAGTTTTAATAAGCTAACAAGATAAATGACTGAAAATAATAAATTGGTGGTGTAATATGCAAGGGGCTCAACAAATGCCAGCGTTCATAAGCTAAGTTAAATTAACAGTTTATATATTTTCTAACATATAGTATAAGCTGCGGTGGTACAGCGGTAGCGTTGTTGCCTCACAGCAAGAGGTTCTCCTGTTCGATTCTCGGCTGGAGTGCCTTCTGTGTGGAGTCTGCATATCCTCCCCGTGGTCGAATGGCCTCCGAAAGACATGCGTGAATGGGTGTGCCTTCGCTGAAGGTTGGGCTGGCAACTCGGCACCATAAAAAAAATTTGACTGCCAATCATTAGCGGACCGGAGTTCTGCTGTGGCGACCCCTAACCAGAAAAAGCCGAAAAGACAAACCACATATATTTTCTGACATATAGCAGCTTTCTTAACTGAATTTTTTCACAGTGCTAAGACTTGATGGTATATTTGCTGTGAAGTTATGTGGAATTTAATGTATTTTTTTTCCCACGTCACAAAAACAGGTTGTGTGTGCATGTGTGTGAATATATATCTGTGTATGTATGTGTGTGTGTGTGTGTGTGTGTGTGTGTGTGTGTGTGTGTGTGTGTGTGTGTGTATATGTATATAATATATAGGTGTGTGTATATGTATATAATATATAGGTGTGTGTATATGTATATAATATATAGGTGTGTGTATATGTATATAATATATAGGTGTGTGTATATGTATATAATATATAGGTGTGTGTATATGTATATATCTATATATGTGTGTGTGTGTGTGTATAGGTTGGTACTAGGCTATCTGCCTAAGGGCATTTTTAAGCCTAGCCAGAGTGTGTCTGCTTTTGCCACCCCATTGATTAACTGAGCCTCTGTCAAGCAGAGCCAATGAAGTGATCCCAGGGGTGTACTTTCTGTTACCCATCCCCTCGTCAAGGCTTCTCTTGAAGAGTGTTAATGAGGGGCTCTGCCTAACGTAGTTAGGAATTTTGTTCCAAAGCATGGGGAGTCTCTGTGACAGGAATCTATCCCTCCAGCATGTTCTGTTTATTGTTGTGGCGAGGTTTAGCTCACTAGAGCACGCGGCTCGCAGTGACTTGGATTTCTTTAGGTGGAGCATGTTCATCAGTTCTGAGTTGGACATGGCTGTGTAAGTCAGACAGAGATCACCTCTGAGTAAGTGATATGCCACTGAGTACAGCCAGAGTTTTTTGTCGGGCTGCATAGGACATATGTTTGAGGCCAGTAATCCTCTTGGTGAGGTGCTTTTGTGGG